>NW_027615431.1:0-43129 GCF_965212315.1 Lampetra planeri | reverse complement strand
GCACCAGGGTCGCAAACGGGTACCCGTACCCGTACCCAGGCGGGTACGGGTAGCCGAGTATCGGGTAGGGTACGGGTATCGGGTACCCGGTTGCGACCTCTGCCTGAAGGACAAACGACCGCGGAGTCACGAGAAACTGGCTCGGTTGCTTTGCTTCAAGGGGAACGTACGAAGGGCTGCTTAGAAAGCCCTGAGCCCAACCGGGATCTGGAGAGCTCCACCCGTCGCTAACCAGTGCGGCAGAGGACGCAAACGGGTTTTGATTCCTTACCCGTACCCGGCCGCACCAGGGTCGCAAATGGGTACCCGTACCCGGCCGGGTACGGGTACCCGTTCCCTACCCTACCCGAAATGAGTGACAAACGGTGACTCACCAGTGACTCACGGCCTACCCGTACCCGGCCACACCAGGGTCGCAAACGGCTACCCGTACCCGTACCCCGCCGGGTACGGGTAGCCGGGTATCGGGTAGGGTACGGGTATCGGGTACCCGGCTGCGACCTCTGCAGTGCGGTAAAGTGTCACCGCTGCCGTGCTGTTACCCTCCAGCAGTGGACTGACAAAGGTCCGAAAACTGTTCGAGTCTTGCCACGGTTTGTTGCTGTGTTCACCGCACGGTTATAATTAATTTTGCATTCAGGTTGAATGGCTGCGAGGGTAAAGTGAGTACAAAAGCACAATTATCAACAGTGGCGCATACCTCCAATTAGCACGACAAGGCTACGTACGGTGCGAAAGAAGTTCAACATACAGAACTGCAATTTAATAGAAAGTTTTTTCAGGAAACAATCCCGGCAGCGTCCCCAACGTACAGCATCGTACCTCGTACGCTGCTGCGTTTGCCTGCCGCGCGAAATTTAAAATATTCTACAATTTTGTCGTATCGCTATCGCTATCGTAAGATCGATATATCGGAAGTCGGACCGTCGTAACTCGGGGACTACCTGTACATGTATCGTTAATAGAAACGAAGGGACCCCTATGAGAGGCAGATCGCGAATCGAAATGTCGTTATTCGACGGCATTGTAAACTGGGGAAACCTCTAGAAAAGGCGAAAGTTCGGCTGAGAAATCGCTTTCTGCTGCCACCGCTGGCGAAAGCCAGAGGGTGTTTGGTCTACTCTTCCATGTTCGACCAAACGTGTTGTTGAAAGGGGTGGGGGGGGGAGGTTACTTACACTTTACCCCACCACACATGACCTGCCAATCAACTGGCAGTGAGAGTATGTCACAAAGAACTGCGGTAAAAAGATGCAAACCTTGAATTACCCGCAAAAATGTGAAGCCAAGAACGGCACCGTGTGGTATGCGCGCATACCACACGGTGAACAATGTTAAATGTGCTTTAACACAAAGCAATCGCCCACAAAGCAGAAGCGATGCTGCACATCTTTGGATATATTTAAAACACTGATTACATATTTGAATTTGTATAATACAATTGCACATTTTTTTTATCGTCACAATGGGACATACTTTAGGAATTGTGACGGTTGTGGTTTTTGGATTCGTGTATTTAAACCTTCATTGAAAATCACCGTCGAGATTCTATCGGAACGAAAATTAAATGTTTCCACAGGAACCGGAGTAATGTTGGACACAAGGACAGCGGTGACGCACGAGGGTGGGTGGTTCACAGAGAGATTTGTGAAACTCCCGAAATGGCTGGGGCTGCGAGGGGACCATGAGTGGTTAGTACAGCTGGTGGATTGAATCCATCAGCGTAGAGATTGCGTTTAGCTTCTCATATGCCCTTTCCTCCTAAGGGTCCTGTAATGGTCAAATATCTCAATGTAGGAGAGCAAGTGGATTGGATCCACCCACTTGTATTCAGCCCATTTTATTAATTCAGGGATCAAAATAATTTATTTTCTACTTTAGAGTGCAAATAAAAGTGTGTGTCCATTGAAAAACATGTTTTTCATTAGTATTTGTTCATGTTAATCTTGTAAAAAATTATTCGGATATGTACATATTAATTCTAACATCTCAATCCAGACACTAACAACAGTTGATTTTTGTCTGGATATTTCTAATATATATTTGAAATGGTGCAATAAAGTTTAAAAAAAACACGAAAAGGCCCAGGATCAGCGGGAATTGTCAAGTGAGAATACAACGAGTCTGTGTACAAATGTTCAGCTCAATAGGCTCCGTAGATCCGAAGAAATAAAGCGTCAACATTTGAAATAATATACAAACAGGGCAAGTTAATTAAAAGTGTGTAAAAAAGGGGCTTTAAAACACACGCTTCTGACAGCACGAAAACACCATGATACATCGGACTTACTTCGATAAGAATCAAGAAATTGATTGTGTGCATGTTGAAATTGGTAAGTTTGCATTTTAAGCACACTGTTTTAATAAACGTTCATGAGTTTGAGAATAATATAACTCTAATTCTGTGCATCACAATGACCATATTGGAATTGCCATCATGAATGGAGGTTCAATGATTTTTATAATAGCAATGTGGTTTTGAGCATGACTATTGATATTTTGGACTCATTTATGACAATGGATTGATGATTAAATTGTGATTTTGTTTTGCTCATCAATCAGGATACTGTTAATGATGCGCACGTTGATTAATTGTTGAAATCACGGAAAATTCAAGTTGCGTATACTCTCCAACCCCATTCCTCTCCCTACATATTCCCTTGATGGGTTTACGTGCCCACTTAAACCCATGGCGATGGTGGTAAAGATGATTCCCCCTCTTGCAGTAATAATAAAAGCACCTTGAACTGCTGAATTAAAAGGGCCGGTTGGTGTGCCGCCAATGCACGTTGGTTGTCACGGGCCCTCAAAACTCCAAGCCCGCACCACGTTCATTCGTTAGAATTTACTAAATAAAAAGTGTTACAGAAGGAACACACATTCCCCAATCCCCAAAAGTTGTACACGGTCTACAACACAACTCGAAGAACACCACCAGAGTAGTAGGTTTTTACCCTTTTAAACTGGTACCTACTACTATATTTTGCCACTGGTAAAAGAGATCTCATAGTGTAAATGCTTACCCCGAGCTCTCAATACTCTGATAGTGCGCTGTGTTTGAGTTGTACGCCTTCTGGTGTCATCTGGTCCAACACCAATGGGGACTAGGCTCTAAAGAAAGCTGTCTCGGGTGTGGACCAATCAACTTCAAGGACAGTGCATACATTATCATTATCAGAGTTGCTTCTTTTTGTTTGCTTTTTTGACTACTTGTGTTGTGGTTATTGCAAACACGATGCCTTGAATAAAGGTGTCAGTTTTGAACCAGTTTAAAAGGGTAAAAACCTACTACTATATTTTGCCACTGGTAAAAGAGATCTCATAGTGTAAACACCACGAGACTTGCATCGCCATCATTCTCCCCTTCCCTCTCAAGCCATCGCAAGTCAATATTCAATCAACTGCAAACACGCGCAATTAACCTCTCGACCCCAGGTTCGAGCCCCTACCCCCTCCGCTCCACAGTTAACGCGATCAGACCCCGGGGGGTCAAATTAAAATTCTAATTGTGTCTTTGGTGACGTAAAGCAATCGGTGTAATTGTAACAGCGGGATGGTAATAGCAACTGCTGTATGTACATCTAATTATTATTGACAACGGGCGCGCTTTTGCGATATCTTGAGTGCGTCTTTGGTTTTGCCTAAACTTTACCAATCCGCAAGACAAGACGTGGCAAGGCACGTATTTGTTTGTTGTTGTACAGAGTTAGACTGATCACTTTAATCTAAATCGTCTTATGGTTGTTATTGTTTGACTTGCATCCCACTGGGATTTTTGCAGACAGCGTTGAAACACGGTGCCTTTTCTGGAAGACTTTGCGGTTTTTTTCCTGGATTTTTCTGTTTGCGCGTAGTCACTTTAAGATGTTCCTTGTTCATGTTTTTGTTTGTTGCGGTTGCACCCGATTCAAGAGCCGAATGGCTCACAGGGCTATACCTCTTCTTGGTTCTTTCGGTAAAGTCACGTAGAAGGGAATTAATAAAATAATAAAAATAAAACATAATTCTCACGACGTTTCGGAGGCAACACAAGCTTCCGTCTTCAGGTGGAACCGTCACAGCACGATAGCTGTATCAAGTACTATTATTTTCCTTCTACGTGACTTTACCAAAAGAACCAAGAAGATGAATCCCATCAGTCACGAAAGCTTTAAATCGAAGAGGGCTATACCTAATAAATGAAACTGAACGAGATCCAACCTGGCAGAATGGCAGAGTACCGTTAAGAGGTTTTGGGTGTTAGAACGCGTAAATATAAATGTGTCGTGAAACCCAACACAGCCAATTAGTGAAGGCTTGTCACATTAACAAATTAAACACACGGGGAGTTATTTGACCATCATCTTGATGTGAAGCTTTCGTGACTGCAGGAATCCATACTCTTTGGTTCTTTCGGTAAAGTCACGTGGGTAGAAAAATAAAACACACTTTACCGAAAGAACCAAAGAGTACTTGACCATATCTTCTTGGTTCTTTCGGTAAAGTCGCGTAGAAGGGAAGTAATAAAATAATAAAAATAAAACATAATAAAATAATTCTCACGACGTTTCGGCCACAACGCAAGCAGCCGTCCTCAGGTGAAGAATGAAACACCACCAAGCTTGGAGCGTATATTTAAGCTGGGTTGGAGGGGGGAAGAAGAGCGCCTTGACAAAAGAAATTGCATATCAAGAGGAATTTAGCATGTTTATGGGAAATGCGTATTTATGGGAAATGTGTATGTGACCATACTTCACCACGCTGGTCAGAGGTGGTTGACAAGGGAGGGGGGGGGGGGTCCCCAGGACCGTATCGGGATATCACTTTGGTCACGGATATCAGCATCAGCCTGGAATCGAACTCGGGTGAATCCACTGTCGGTCACTGGGCGTTGCGTGACCATACTTCCCCACGCTGGTCAATGCAGGGTGCGTCGGCGGAATGGTAACTAACACCGGACACAACAGCACGGCGGCTACGTGAACGTTACAGACACATCGGCCTCCAAAAACAACAACAACAACCGCCATTCTCCACTAAGTAGCGGTGACGTCACCACGACGCTTGTGCCAGGCCATGTGCACCTTGAGGCTACCACGTGAAGTGTCGAACGCCCGCTGGCAGGAGGAGGTCACGGGGCAGACCCAGCAGGTGCCACGGGTCGACTGACTGAGATGACCGAGATGACTGGCTGATGCACCACCTGTGCCCCATTACTGTGCCAATTTGCTGTGCTTTAGCAACACACACACAACGCACGCTTTAGCACGGCAGCTTTAACTTCACCACCAACAACAACGACAGCGAGTGTGTGTGTGCACCTCATTGCGTCGTACAATTTGTACTATACGCTACAGCAACTTGCGTTGCTGTAGCGTATAGGTTTTGATTTTAGTTTGGAGAGAGGTGAGGTGGGTGGTGGTTGTTAGATTGCGTCAATAAATAAATATAACTGTGGCATCGTCATCAACCCCGCCAACGATCGCGTAAACAGAACGGGGCACAACTTATTCTCTTTGGGTCTTTCGGTAAAGTCACGTAGATAGTTTCAAAGAAAAATAACAAAAAAATTAACAACAAAAAAACCGACGGCGTTTCGATGGCAACACGCGATCGAGACGTCGTAGGCGGTTATTGTTTTGTTATTTCCTTTGAAGCCATCGACGTGGCTTTACCGAAAGACCCACAAGAATATGAATTAATGCAAGTCGCGAAAGCTTTAAGTCTAAAGATCGAAGCCACGAACATTTTTGTTGTTTAATAAAGCGCGGGGCAATGAGCTAGTCGAGTCTAGGCCTCAGGGCTCACCGGCCTTTCACAACATACAGCGGCCGTAGCAGCAACAGCAACGGATCTCCTGAGAGAATACTTTAAAACAAAACAACAATAACAACAACAACAGGCAAAAGTAAACGTAGCTTACCTTGACACTCACGAACTTTAATGATTAAAATAATAAGAAAAAAATAAACACGAACACAAGGGCGCGTAGCGGTTTCAGCGTCGGAAATTCAAATCGTAACGGCCGCTCTCCTCCCGCGATTTGATTGGTCGCCGCGTGCCAAGGTGGGGAGGGGGGGTGGAACTGCGATCCGATTGGTCGAGAGGCAAAATCTGGGCGTGGCTCCGGCGATGGCGCGCGCCGATTGGTCGACGGTTGTCCTATGCTAATTTTGTTACGCAAATTTATGTAATCTGTATGCTAACTAGGTTTATTTCTATTTAGTTGAATGTTTATGCTAATTTTGTTAAAATTTTAATGCTAGTTTGGTTCACATTTTATGCTGGTATAGTTACATTTTCATGATAATTTAGTTTAACTAATCATGCAAATTTCGTTAAAATTTAATATTAATTTAGTTTAATGTTTATGCTAGTTTAGCTAAACCCACCCACCAGGGGGGGGTGGACCTGCGATCCGATTGGTCGAGAGACAAAATCTGGGCGTGGCTCCGGCGATGGCGCGCGCCGATTGGCCGACGGTTGTCCTATGCTAATTTTTGTTACGCAAATTTATGCAATCTGTATGCTAATTTGGTACATTTCTATTTAGTTGAATGTTTATGCTAATTTTGTCAAATTTTTTATGCTAGTTTGGTTCCCATTTTATGCTGGCATAGTTACATTTTCATGAAAATTTAGTTTAACTAATCATGCAAATTTGGTTAAAATTTGATATTCATTTAGTTTAATGTTTATGCTAGTTTAGCTAAATCATCACCCACAACCACCCACCCATCAAATTTCGATTTAAAGCTTTCGTGACTGCAGGGATTCATCTTCTTGGTTCTTTCGGTAAAGTCACGTAGAATGGAAATAATAAAATTATAAAAATGAAACATAATAAAATCTAATTCTCACGACGTTTCGGCCACAACGCAAGCAGCCGTCCTCAGGTGAAGAACAGGTCTGTCGGAAAGACAACCACAATCACCCACTCATCATCAACTGCAGTGTGGTGAAATCTTAATTTTAGAACTTAGTGTGTCCTTCTCCTGATTTTCAGGCTTGCTTGCCGTGTCATCGCATTTGCAGCACCACGTTTTGTTGTCCACTCATTGATATGCTAATTTTTTCTCTAACCCCCCTCCCTCTCTCTGCGTCCGCCCTCCTCTGTCTATTTAAGGCCACCCCACAGAGACGATCACCTCTCTCTGTTACCTGTGTTGCTCTCTCTATGTATCTTGGTGATATCTGTCTGCTAATATGTCTGTTTATAGTTTTCTGGTTAGATTGTATGTCGCTATTTCATTATACCTGATGATGATTGCTTGTGTTGCAATCGAAACGTCGTATACTATTATTTAATTTAATTTATTATTTTATCTTTAGACGTGACTTAACCGAAAGAACCAAATAATAATGCAGTGTGGTGTTTTATTTTTATTATATTTGTATTATTTTATTATTTCCATCCTACGTAACCGTGGTATAGTAGCGATAAAACAGCGTCAAGTAGGCGAATGACCGCCGGTGAGAGTGATTTGGGCGAATCAGTGAGTGCTGGACCATCCATCGCCCCGACTGCTTTAATCTGAATTCTCTCCGGTGCAGTGTGGTAGGAACTGCGTTTTCTCCATCCAGGATATGACGGAATCGGTCTAACACATTCCTGCGGAGGGAGCTGGTAGGAACGTTGGGTTGCTCGATCAATGGCCTGCAGGGTCAACGGCGGCGTGGTGTATTCAGCAAATATGGCCGACTGTGATTGCGGGCACAAGCCGGCGTGAGTAGGTTAAACGTTGAGTTTTATAAGGGCACCACGGGGTGACCAGCCCCTCCCCACCCAGCCCCACCCTTCCCATCCTCCACCCAACCCCACCCTCTCCACCCAGCCCCTCCCCACCCTCCCCACCCAGCCCAGCCCCTCCCCACCCTCTCCACCCAGCCCCACCCTCCCCACCCAGCCCCTCCCCACCCAGCCTCTCCCCACCCTCTCCTCTCCACCCAGCCCCACCCTTCCCACCCAGCCCCCCCCCCACCCTCCCCTCCCCACCCAGCCCCTCCCCACCCTCCCCTCCCCACCCTCCCCACCCAGCCCCTTCCCACCCAGCCCCACCCCTCCCATCCCCCACTCAGCCCCACCCTTCCCACCCCACCCGGCCCCACCCTCCCCACCCCACCCGGCCCCACCCTCCCCACCCCACCCAGCCCCTCCCCACCCTCCCCTCCCTCCCCTCCCCACCCAGCCCCACCCTTCCCACCCAGCCCCTCCCCACCCTCCCTCCCCACCCAGCCCCTCCCTTCACGACGGACGGGCGGACACAATAATCCCCTGTGGGCTGGTGTAACCAAGAGCTTCCTACCGGTATAAACCACTGTGTATATGTAGTGGTGGTGTTGACGTGCGCCGACAGTGATGGATCACGGGGCGTCACGGGGTGCGGGGTTGGGCACGCGTTGTGGGCGTGGTGTGGACGCGCGCGCCGGGAGTGAGAGATCCACGGGGCGGCGCGGCGTGAGTGGTGAGGCGCGCTGACACTGTGGGAAAAGAGGATCGTAGCCAGCGCCCAGTGATTGGTCAAATGGGATGGGTGCTCTCAGCGACGTCCGCAGGAGGTGTATAAAGGGTGACGCGCGAGAGCACTCGGGGTTGTTGTTAACCAGTTGAAGATCGAAGACGGAGTTGAAGAGGTAGTGCCCCGAGACCCCTAGTCCCGCTGTCCTTGTTGGGACCGGGGCCCTGTGTGGCTCGGAGGCGAGACTGTGGGACCCGTGGTCCGACGCCCATGTGGGTCGGGACTGTGGGACCCAGAGTCGAGAGGGACACCCCGGCTGGGTGTGTTCCGAGAGGCTACGGGGCGTAAGAGCCCGTGTTGGTGTAGCCAGGAGAACCGTGTGGGGTAGGCTGGTGTTAGCCACCCGTGTAGCTAAGTGGGTGTTAGTCACCCGAGTAACCAAGTGGGTGTTAGCCACCCGTGTAGCTAAGTGGGTGTTAGTCACCCGAGTAACCAAGTGGGTGTTAGCCACCCGTGTAGCTAAGTGGGTGTTAGTCACCCGAGTAACTAAGTGGGTGTTAGTCACCCGAGTAGCTAAGTGGGTGTTAGTCACCCGTGTAGCTAAGTGGGTGTTAGTCACCCGTGTAGCTAAGTGGGTGTTAGTCACCCGAGTAACTAAGTGGGTGTTAGTCACCCGAGTAACTAAGTGGGTGTTAGTCACCCGTGTAGCTAAGTGGGTGTTAGTCACCCGAGTAACTAAGTGGGTGTTAGTCACCCGAGTAACCAAGTGGGTGTTAGTCACCCGTGTAGCTAAGTGGGTGTTAGTCACCCGAGTAACTAAGTGGGTGTTAGTCACCCGAGTAGCTAAGTGGGTGTTAGTCACCCGTGTAGCTAAGTGGGTGTTAGTCACCCGTGTAGCTAAGTGGGTGTTAGTCACCCGAGTAACTAAGTGGGTGTTAGTCACCCGAGTAGCTAAGTGGGTGTTAGTCACCCGTGTAGCTAAGTGGGTGTTAGTCACCCGTGTAGCTAAGTGGGTGTTAGTCACCCGAGTAACTAAGTGGGTGTTAGTCACCCGAGTAACCAAGTGGGTGTTAGTCATCCGAGTAGCTAAGTGGGTGTTAGTCACCCGTGTAGCTAAGTGGGTGTTAGTCACCCGTGTAGCTAAGTGGGTGTTAGTCACCCGAGTAACTAAGTGGGTGTTAGTCACCCGAGTAGCTAAGTGGGTGTTAGTCACCCGTGTAGCTAAGTGGGTGTTAGTCACCCGTGTAGCTAAGTGGGTGTTAGTCACCCGAGTAACTAAGTGGGTGTTAGTCACCCGAGTAACCAAGTGGGTGTTAGTCACCCGAGTAGCTAAGTGGGTGTTAGTCACCCGAGTAACCAAGTGGGTGTTAGTCACCCGAGTAACCAAGTGGGTGTTAGTCACCCGAGTAACCAAGTGGGTGTTAGTCACCCGTGTAGCTAAGTGGGTGTTAGTCACCCGTGTAGCTAAGTGGGTGTTAGTCACCCGAGTAACTAAGTGGGTGTTAGTCACCCGTGTAGCTAAGTGGGTGTTAGTCACCCGTGTAGCTAAGTGGGTGTTAGTCACCCGTGTAGCTAAGTGGGTGTTAGTCACCCGTGTAGCTAAGTGGGTGTTAGTCACCCGAGTAACTAAGTGGGTGTTAGTCACCCGAGTGGCTAAGTGGGTGTTAGTCACCCGAGTAACCAAGTGGGTGTTAGTCACCCGAGTAACTAAGTGGGTGTTAGTCACCCGAGTAACCAAGTGGGTGTTAGTCACCCGAGTAACCAAGTGGGTGTTAGTCACCCGAGTAACCAAGTGGGTGTTAGTCACCCGAGTAACTAAGTGGGTGTTAGTCACCCGAGTAACTAAGTGGGTGTTAGTCACCCGAGTGGCTAAGTGGGTGTTAGTCACCCGAGTAACCAAGTGGGTGTTAGTCACCCGAGTAACCAAGTGGGTGTTAGTCACCCGTGTAGCTAAGTGGGTGTTAGTCACCCGAGTAACCAAGTGGGTGTTAGTCATCCGTGTAGCTAAGTGGGTGTTAGTCACCCGAGTAACCAAGTGGGTGTTAGTCACCCGAGTAACCAAGTGGGTGTTAGTCATCCGAGTAACCAAGTGGGTGTTAGTCATCCGTGTAGCTAAGTGGGTGTTAGTCACCCGAGTAACCAAGTGGGTGTTAGTCACCCGAGTAACCAAGTGGGTGTTAGTCATCCGTGTAGCTAAGTGGGTGTTAGTCACCCGTGTAGCTAAGTGGGTGTTAGTCACCCGAGTAACTAAGTGGGTGTTAGTCACCCGTGTAGCTAAGTGGGTGTTAGTCACCCGAGTAACCAAGTGGGTGTTAGTCACCCGAGTAGCTAAGTGGGTGTTAGTCACCCGAGTAACCAAGTGGGTGTTAGTCACCCGAGTAACTAAGTGGGTGTTAGTCACCCGAGTAACCAAGTGGGTGTTAGTCATCCGAGTAGCTAAGTGGGTGTTAGTCACCCGAGTAACCAAGTGGGTGTTAGTCACCCGAGTAACCAAGTGGGTGTTAGTCACCCGAGTAACCAAGTGGGTGTTAGTCACCCGAGTAGCCAAGTGGGTGTTAGTCACCCGAGTAACCAAGTGGGTGTTAGTCATCCGAGTAGCTAAGTGGGTGTTAGTCACCCGAGTAACCAAGTGGGTGTTAGTCACCCGAGTAACCGAGTGGGTGTTAGTCACCCGAGTAACCAAGTGGGTGTTAGTCACCCGAGTAGCCAAGTGGGTGTTAGTCACCCGAGTAACCAAGTGGGTGTTAGTCATCCGAGTAGCTAAGTGGGTGTTAGTCACCCGAGTAACCAAGTGGGTGTTAGTCACCCGAGTAACCAAGTGGGTGTTAGTCACCTGTGTAACGAAGTTGGTGAATAAAAGAGTGTGCTACCCGTGAAGTCGTCTCCCGCCGAGTTACTACATTACATATACAATGGACACGAATATAAAAGTCAATCAATCGATTTTCATAACGTTGAAGGATCTGTGTGCCCGGCGCGAATGCGTCTATCACGAGCTTCTTCTACCTTGGGCAGCAACCGGTGACGAGTTTCTGTGCAAGCGGAGGAAGTTGCACATCGCGCGCGAAGAGAAATCTCCGCGTGGTCCACCAACCCCAGGAGGAGGACCGGATTGAGGTTCTTGTAGGCCCTAGGCACCGTGGGCTCGTCGGCCTTTCGTGATGACGTCCCACAGTTTCTACTGCTGCCCCATGTTACTACTACTGCTGCCCCATGTTACTACTACTGCTGCCCCCATGTTACTGCTACCGCTGCCCCATGTTACTACTACTGCTGCTACTGCTGCCCCATGTTACTACTACAGCTGCCCCATGTTACTACTACAGCTGCCCCATGTTACTGCTACTGCTGCCCCATGTTACTACTACAGCTGCCCCATGTTACTACTACAGCTGCCCCATGTTACTGCTACCGCTGCCCCATGTTACTACTACAGCTGCCCCATGTTACTACTACTGCTGCCCCATGTTACTACTACCGCTGCCCCATGTTACTACTACTGCTGCCCCCATGTTACTACTACTGCTGCCCCCATGTTACTACTACTGCTGCTACTGCTGCCCCATGTTACTACTACTGCTGCCCCATGTTACTACTACTGCTGCTACTGCTGCCCCATGTTACTACTACTGCTGCCCCCATGTTACTACTACTGCTGCTACTGCTGCCCCATGTTACTACTACCGCTGCCCCATGTTACTGCTACCGCTGCCCCATGTTACTACTACTGCAGCCCCATGTTACTACTACTGCTGCCCCATGTTACTACTACTGCTGCCCCCATGTTACTACTACTGCTGCCCCATGTTACTACTACTGCAGCCCCATGTTACTACTACTGCTGCCCCATGTTACTACTACTGCTGCCCCCATGTTACTACTACTGCTGCCCCATGTTACTACTACTGCTGCCCCCATGTTACTACTACTGCTGCCCCATGTTACTACTACTGCTGCCCCCATGTTACTACTACTGCTGCCCCATGTTACTACTACTGCTGCCCCATGTTACTACTACTGCTGCCCCCATGTTACTACTACTGCTGCCCCATGTTACTACTACTGCTGCCCCCATGTTACTACTACTGCTGCCCCATGTTACTACTACTGCTGCCCCATGTTACTACTACTGCTGCCCCCATGTTACTACTACTGCTGCCCCATGTTACTACTACAGCTGCCCCATGTTACTGCTACCGCTGCCCCATGTTACTGCTACCGCTGCCCCATGTTACTACTACTGCTGCCCCATGTTACTACTACTGCTGCCCCATGTTACTGCTACTGCTGCCCCATGTTACTACTACTGCTGCCCCATGTTACTACTACTGCTGCCCCATGTTACTGCTACTGCTGCCCCATGTTGCTACTACTGTTGCCCCATGTTACTACTACTGCTGCCCCATGTTACTACTACTGCTGCCCCATGTTACTGCTACTGCTGCCCCATGTTACTGCTACTGCTGCCCCATGTTACTGCTACCGCTGCCCCATGTTACTGCTACTGCTGCCCCATGTTACTGCTACTGCTGCCCCATGTTACTACTACTGCTGCCCCATGTTACTACTACTGCTGCCCCATGTTACTGCTACTGCTGCCCCATGTTGCTACTACTGTTGCCCCATGTTACTACTACTGCTGCCCCATGTTACTACTACTGCTGCCCCATGTTACTACTACTGCTGCCCCATGTTACTACTACAGCTGCCCCATGTTACTGCTACCGCTGCCCCATGTTACTACTACAGCTGCCCCATGTTACTACTACAGCTGCCCCATGTTACTGCTACCGCTGCCCCATGTTACTACTACAGCTGCCCCATGTTACTACTACTGCTGCCCCATGTTACTACTACCGCTGCCCCATGTTACTACTACTGCTGCCCCCATGTTACTACTACTGCTGCCCCCATGTTACTACTACTGCTGCTACTGCTGCCCCATGTTACTACTACTGCTGCCCCATGTTACTACTACTGCTGCTACTGCTGCCCCATGTTACTACTACTGCTGCCCCCATGTTACTACTACTGCTGCTACTGCTGCCCCATGTTACTACTACTGCTGCCCCCATGTTACTACTACTGCTGCTACTGCTGCCCCATGTTACTGCTACCGCTGCCCCATGTTACTACTACTGCTGCTACTGCTGCCCCATGTTACTACTACTGCTGCCCCCATGTTACTACTACTGCTGCTACTGCTGCCCCATGTTACTACTACTGCTGCCCCATGTTACTACTACTGCTGCTACTGCTGCCCCATGTTACTACTACTGCTGCCCCCATGTTACTACTACTGCTGCTACTGCTGCCCCATGTTACTACTACCGCTGCCCCATGTTACTACTACTGCTGCCCCATGTTACTGCTACCGCTGCCCCATGTTACTACTACTGCAGCCCCATGTTACTACTACTGCTGCCCCATGTTACTACTACTGCTGCCCCCATGTTACTACTACTGCTGCCCCATGTTACTACTACTGCTGCCCCCATGTTACTACTACTGCTGCCCCATGTTACTACTACTGCTGCCCCCATGTTACTACTACTGCTGCCCCATGTTACTACTACTGCTGCCCCATGTTACTACTACTGCTGCCCCCATGTTACTACTACTGCTGCCCCATGTTACTACTACTGCTGCCCCCATGTTACTACTACTGCTGCCCCATGTTACTACTACTGCTGCCCCATGTTACTACTACTGCTGCCCCCATGTTACTACTACTGCTGCCCCATGTTACTACTACAGCTGCCCCATGTTACTGCTACCGCTGCCCCATGTTACTGCTACCGCTGCCCCATGTTACTACTACTGCTGCCCCATGTTACTACTACTGCTGCCCCATGTTACTGCTACTGCTGCCCCATGTTGCTACTACTGTTGCCCCATGTTACTACTACTGCTGCCCCATGTTACTACTACTGCTGCCCCATGTTACTGCTACTGCTGCCCCATGTTACTGCTACTGCTGCCCCATGTTACTGCTACCGCTGCCCCATGTTACTGCTACTGCTGCCCCATGTTACTGCTACTGCTGCCCCATGTTACTACTACTGCTGCCCCATGTTACTACTACTGCTGCCCCATGTTACTACTACTGCTGCCCCATGTTACTACTACTGCTGCCCCATGTTACTGCTACTGCTGCCCCATGTTGCTACTACTGCTGCCCCATGTTACTACTACTGCTGCCCCATGTTACTACTACTGCTGCCCCATGTTACTACTACTGCTGCCCCATGTTACTACTACTGCTGCCCCATGTTACTACTACTGCTGCCCCATGTTACTACTACTGCTGCCCCATGTTACTGCTACTGCTGCCCCATGTTACTGCTACCGCTGCCCCATGTTACTGCTACTGCTGCCCCATGTTACTGCTACTGCTGCCCCATGTTACTACTACTGCTGCCCCATGTTACTGCTACTGCTGCCCCATGTTACTACTACTGCTGCCCCATGTTACTACTACTGCTGCCCCATGTTACTACTACTGCTGTCCCATGTTACTACTACTGCTGCCCCATGTTACTACTACTGCTGCCCCATGTTACTACTACTGCTGCCCCATGTTACTACTACTGCTGTCCCATGTTACTGCTACTGCTGCCCCATGTTACTACTACTGCTGCCCCATGTTACTGCTACTGCTGCCCCATGTTACTACTACTGCTGCCCCATGTTACTGCTACTGCTGCCCCATGTTACTACTACTGCTGCCCCATGTTACTACTACTGCTGCCCCATGTTACTGCTACTGCTGCCCCATGTTACTACTACTGCTGTCCCATGTTACTACTACTGCTGCCCCATGTTACTACTACTGCTGCCCCATGTTACTACTACTGCTGCCCCATGTTACTGCTACTGCTACCCCCATGTTACTACTACTGCTGCCCCATGTTACTACTACTGCTGCCCCATGTTACTACTACTGCTGCTACTGCTGCCCCATGTTACTACTACTGCTGCCCCATGTTACTACTACTGCTGCTACTGCTGTCCCATGTTACTACTACTGCTGCCCCCATGTTACTGCTACTGCTGCCCCATGTTGCTACTACTGCTGCCCCATGTTACTACTACTGCTGCCCCCATGTTACTGCTACTGCTGCCCCATGTTACTACTACTGCTGCCCCATGTTACTACTACTGCTGCCCCATGTTACTACTACTGCTGCCCCATGTTACTACTACTGCTGCCCCATGTTGCTACTACTGCTGCCCCATGTTACTACTACTGCTGCCCCCATGTTACTGCTACTGCTGCCCCATGTTACTACTACTGCTGCCCCATGTTGCTACTACTGCTGCCCCATGTTACTACTACTGCTGCCCCATGTTACTTCTACTGCTGCCCCATGTTACTTCTACTGCTGCCCCATGTTACTACTACTGCTGCCCCCATGTTACTTCTACTGCTGCCCCATGTTACTACTACTGCTGCCCCATGTTACTGCTACTGCTGCCCCATGTTACTACTACTGCTGCCCCATGTTACTACTACTGCTGCCCCATGTTGCTACTACTGCTGCCCCATGTTACTACTACTGCTGCCCCATGTTACTTCTACTGCTGCCCCATGTTACTTCTACTGCTGCCCCATGTTACTACCACTGCTGCCCCATGTTACTACTACTGCTGCCCCATGTTGCTACTACTGCTGCCCCATGTTACTACTACTGCTGCCCCATGTTACTACTACTGCTGCCCCATGTTACTACTACTGCTGCCCCATGTTACTGCTACTGCTGCCCCATGTTACTACTACTGCTGCCCCATGTTACTACTACTGCTGCCCCATGTTGCTACTACTGCTGCCCCATGTTACTACTACTGCTGCCCCATGTTACTACTACTGCTGCCCCATGTTACTTCTACTGCTGCCCCATGTTACTACTACTGCTGCCCCATGTTACTACTACTGCTGCTACTGCTGCCCCATGTTACTACTACTGCTGCTACTGCTGCCCCATGTTACTACTACTGCTGCCCCATGTTACTACTACTGCTGCTACTGCTGCCCCATGTTACTACTACTGCTGCCCCATGTTACTACTACTGCTGCTACTGCTGCCCCATGTTACTACTACTGCTGCCCCATGTTACTACTACTGCTGCCCCATGTTACTGCTACTGTTGCCCCATGTTACTACTACTGCTGCCCCATGTTACTACTACTGCTGCCCCATGTTACTACTACTGCTGCCCCATGTTACTACTACTGCTGCTACTGCTGCCCCATGTTACTACTACTGCTGCCCCATGTTACTGCTACTGCTGCCCCATGTTACTACTACTGCTGCTACTGCTGCCCCATGTTACTGCTACTGCTGCCCCATGTTACTACTACTGCTGCCCCATGTTACTACTACTGCTGCTACTGCTGCCCCATGTTACTGCTACTGCTGCCCCATGTTACTACTACTGCTGCCCCATGTTACTACTACTGCTGCCCCATGTTACTGCTACTGCTGCCCCATGTTACTACTACTGCTGCCCCATGTTACTGCTACTGCTGCCCCATGTTACTACTACTGCTGCCCCATGTTACTGCTACTGCTGCCCCATGTTACTACTACTGCTGCCCCATGTTACTGCTACTGCTGCCCCATGTTACTGCTACTGCTGCCCCATGTTACTACTACTGCTGCCCCATGTTACTACTACTGCTGCTACTGCTGCCCCATGTTACTACTACTGCTGCCCCATGTTACTACTACTGCTGCTACTGCTGCCCCATGTTACTGCTACTGCTGCTACTGCTGCCCCATGTTACTGCTACTGCTGCTACTGCTGCCCCATGTTACTACTACTGCTGCTACTGCTGCCCCATGTTACTACTACTGCTGCCCCATGTTACTACTACTGCTGCTACTGCTGCCCCATGTTACTACTACTGCTGCTACTGCTGCCCCATGTTACTACTACTGCTGCTACTGCTGCCCCATGTTACTACTACTGCTGCCCCATGTTACTACTACTGCTGCTACTGCTGCCCCATGTTACTGCTACTGCTGCCCCATGTTACTACTACTGCTGCCCCATGTTACTGCTACTGCTGCCCCATGTTACTACTACTGCTGCCCCATGTTACTGCTACTGCTGCCCCATGTTACTACTACTGCTGCCCCATGTTACTACTACTGCTACCCCCATGTTACTACTACTGCTGCCCCATGTTACTGCTACTGCTGTCCCATGTTACTGCTACTGCTGCCCCATGTTACTACTACTGCTGCCCCATGTTACTACTACTGCTGCCCCATGTTACTACTACTGCTACCCCATGTTACTACTACTGCTGCTACTGCTGCCCCATGTTACTGCTACTGCTGCCCCATGTTACTACTACTGCTGCCCCATGTTACTACTACTGCTGCCCCATGTTACTACTACTGCTGCCCCATGTTACTACTACTGCTACCCCATGTTACTACTACTGCTGCCCCATGTTACTACTACTGCTGCCCCATGTTACTACTACTGCTGCTACTGCTGCCCCATGTTACTACTACTGCTACCCCATGTTACTGCTACTGCTGCCCCATGTTACTACTACTGCTGCCCCATGTTACTACTACTGCTGCCCCATGTTACTACTACTGCTGCCCCATGTTACTACTACTGCTGCCCCATGTTTCTACTACTGCTGCCCCATGTTACTACTACTGCTGCCCCATGTTACTACTACTGCTGCCCCATGTTACTACTACTGCTGCCCCATGTTTCTACTACTGCTGCCCCATGTTACTACTACTGCTGTCCCATGTTACTACTACTGCTGCCCCATGTTTCTACTACTGCTGCCCCATGTTACTACTACTGCTGCCCCATGTTTCTACTACTGCTGCCCCATGTTACTACTACTGCTGCCCCATGTTACTACTACTGCTGCCCCATGTTACTACTACTGCTGCCCCATGTTACTACTACTGCTGCCCCATGTTACTACTACTGCTGCCCCATGTTACTGCTACTGCTGCCCCATGTTACTGCTACTGCTGTCCCATGTTACTGCTACTGCTGCCCCATGTTACTGCTACTGCTGCCCCATGTTACTGCTACTGCTGCCCCATGTTACTGCTACTGCTGCCCCATGTTACTACTACTGCTGTCCCATGTTACTACTACTGCTGCCCCATGTTACTGCTACTGCTGCCCCATGTTACTACTACTGCTGCCCCATGTTACTGCTACTGCTGCCCCATGTTACTACTACTGCTGCCCCATGTTACTACTACTGCTGCCCCATGTTACTGCTACTGCTGCCCCATGTTACTACTACTGCTGCCCCATGTTACTACTACTGCTGCCCCATGTTACTACTACTGCTGCCCCATGTTACTACTACTGCTGCCCCATGTTACTGCTACTGCTGCCCCCATGTTACTGCTACTGCTGCCCCATGTTACTGCTACTGCTGCCCCATGTTACTACTACTGCTGCCCCATGTTACTACTACTGCTGCCCCATGTTACTACTACTGCTGCCCCATGTTACTACTACTGCTGCCCCATGTTACTGCTACAGCTGCCCCATGTTACTACTACTGCTGCCCCATGTTACTACTACTGCTGCTACTGCTGCCCCATGTTACTACTACTGCTGCCCCATGTTACTGCTACTGCTGCCCCATGTTACTACTACTGCTGCCCCATGTTACTTCTACTGCTGCCCCATGTTACTACTACTGCTGCCCCATGTTACTACTACTGCTGCCCCATGTTACTTCTACTGCTGCCCCATGTTACTACTACCACTGCCCCATGTTACTGCTACTGCTGCCCCATGTTACTGCTACTGCTGCCCCATGTTACTACTACTGCTGCCCCATGTTACTGCTACTGCTGCCCCATGTTACTTCTACTGCTGCCCCATGTTACTGCTACTGCTGCCCCATGTTACTGCTACTGCTGCCCCATGTTACTACTACTGCTGCCCCATGTTACTGCTACTGCTGCCCCATGTTACTACTACTGCTGCCCCATGTTACTTCTACTGCTGCCCCATGTTACTTCTACTGCTGCCCCATGTTACTACTACTGCTGCCCCATGTTACTACTACTGCTGCCCCATGTTACTTCTACTGCTGCCCCATGTTACTACTACTGCTGCCCCATGTTACTACTACTGCTGCCCCATGTTACTGCTACTGCTGCCCCATGTTACTGCTACTGCTGCCCCATGTTACTTCTACTGCTGCCCCATGTTACTACTACTGCTGCCCCATGTTACTACTACTGCTGCCCCATGTTACTACTACTGCTGCCCCATGTTACTGCTACTGCTGCCCCATGTTACTTCTACTGCTGCCCCATGTTACTACTACTGCTGCCCCATGTTACTGCTACTGCTGCCCCATGTTACTACTACTGCTGCCCCATGTTACTGCTACTGCTGCCCCATGTTACTGCTACTGCTGCCCCATGTTACTACTACTGCTGCCCCATGTTACTGCTACTGCTGCCCCATGTTACTACTACTGCTGCCCCATGTTACTGCTACTGCTGCCCCATGTTACTTCTACTGCTGCCCCATGTTACTACTACTGCTGCCCCATGTTACTACTACTGCTGCCCCATGTTACTGCTACTGCTGTCCCATGTTACTACTACTGCTGCCCCATGTTACTGCTACTGCTGCCCCATGTTACTGCTACTGCTGTCCCATGTTACTACTACTGCTGCCCCCATGTTACTGCTACTGCTGCCCCATGTTACTGCTACTGCTGCCCCATGTTACTACTACAGCTGCCCCATGTTACTGCTACAGCTGCCCCATGTTACTACTACCGCTGCCCCATGTTACTACTACTGCTGCCCCATGTTACTGCTACTGCTGCCCCATGTTACTGCTACTGCTGCCCTATGTTACTGCTACTGCTGCCCCATGTTACTGCTACTGCTACCCCCATGTTAATACTACTGCTGCCCCATGTTACTACTACTGCTGCCCCATGTTACTGCTACTGCTGCTACTGCTGCCTCATGTTACTACTACTGCTGCCCTATGTTACTACTACTGCTGCCCCATGTTACTGCTACTGCTGCCCCATGTTACTGCTACCGCCGCTACCACTCCGCTTGTTTCACGCGTAACACAACAAGGCCGCTTTGTCTTGGTTCTTTCGGTAAAGTCACCTGAGGACGGCTGCTTGTGTTGTGGCCGAAACGTCGTGATAATTTTATTTTATTATGTAAAATTTTTATTATTTTATTATTTACCTTCTTCGTGACTTTACCGAAAGAACCAAGAATATGAATCCCTGCAGTCACCAAAGCTTCAAATAGAAAAACAAGGTCGCTTTGTATTGGCAAGCACTACTCTCCATTGAGAATGAGATTGTGTGAAAAACACTATTTGGGGATGTTTTTTGCTAATTTTGCAATGTCAACATTTCCGACAAGTTAATCTCCGGTGTGAAAAAAAACCTATTCAGATGACTCTGCTTCTTGGTATATATGTAATGTAGTAACTCCACGGGAGACGACTTCACGGGTAACACACTCTTTATTTTATCAAACTTGGTTACAGGTGACTAACACCTACTTTGTATCTCGGGTGACAAACACCCACTTAGCTACTTGGCGACTAACGCCCACTGAGCTACTCGGATGACCAACATCCACTTAGTACTCGGGTGACAAACACCCACTTAGCTACTTGGCGACTAACGCCCACTGAGTTACTCGGATGACCAACATCCACTTAGTACTCGGGTGACAAACACCCACTTAGCTACTTGGCGACTAACGCCACTGAGCTACTCGGATGACCAACATCCACTTAGTACTCGGGTGACAAACACCCACTTAGCTACTTGGCGACTAACGCCCACTGAGCTACTCGGATGACCAACATCCTCTTAGCTACTTGGCGACTAACGCCACTGAGCTACTCGGATGACCAACATCCACTTAGTACTCGGGTGACAAACACCCACTTAGCTACTTGGCGACTAACGCCCACTGAGCTACTCGGATGACCAACATCCACTTAGCTACTCGGCGACTAACGCCACTGAGCTACTCGGATGACCAACATCCACTTAGCTACTCGGCGACTAACGCCACTGAGCTACTCGGCTTCACTAGGTCTTCAGCTCCGTCTTCGGGTCTTCAACTGGGTAACTCTCCCCGAGTGCTCTCGCGCGTCCCCCTTTATACCCCACCTGCGGACGTCGCTGCGAGCACCCACTTATTCGACCAATCGCCGGGCGCTGGCTATGATCCTCTTTTCCCACATCTCATCGTGCCTCACCACTCACTCCGCGCCGCCTCGTCATCTGTCACTCCCGGCGCGCGCGTCCACACCACGCCCACAACGCGTGCCCAACCCCGCACCCCGCGCCGCCCCGTGATCCATCACTGTCACAGTCGGCGCACGTCAATACCACCACTACATCACCCCCTACCACATAGCTCGCAGCCGCCCCGGCTGCTACAAAAATATACAAACCCTCCCTGTGTGCCCCGTAACACAACACAACAACAAGAACAACAACTAAGCTAACAACACAACACGACGCGAACACCACCATCCGCAACCCTCAACCAATGCCACCGCGACAATAGAACAATATATACAAACCGGCGAGTGACAATAGCAATGTGTATACAAAAAAAATAAATGGAAATTTTTTTTTTTCTTTCGACTCGTGCAGTGTCCCCTTTTCTTCCGAGCGTCCCTACAACGGGACATTATCCCGGCAGAGGGGAACACCGGGCGAGCTCGGTGTAGAGCACAAAAAAACCGTCCTCATGAAAATTGTTGAGACCTAGCCCGAGTCCGCCTTGCCGGTCCGTCGTACGGCACCAGACGCGGTTGAACGTCCGGTGGTGCCGGCGGTTCAGGAAGACATCGGCCAGGCATCGAGGACTCGTGCGTGCCCCGGGGTTCAGGCTCTCGACGGTCAGCAGCCGTCAAGCCCGAGGCACCGGGTTTTGTTGGGATGACTTGTGGCCCTGGTCGTCGTCCCGACGTGGTCCTGCGGCGCGCGGACGCGGGGCCCGGCACCCGGCTGCGACGTGACCCCGAAGGCCGCAGTTGTAGCAGACGACGGACGTCGTAGGTTTCGGTTGCTCCAGCTTGCGGGGCGAACGTGTGGGCGAACGACCTCCCGTTCTCCACTCCCCCGGACACGATGCAGCGAAGCCCCGCTCCTGCACCGCAGCTGGCTGAGGTTCGGCGATCGTGGCGGCCAGTGCCGCATTCCCCGGCCATTTGCAGACGACCCCCGGCTTGCGTTTGAGGACCTCGTACGCGTGAATGCTCGTGGCGATCGCCAGGGAGCAGATCTCCATCTCGTCCGCCACGTTGATGGGGACCCCCAACTCGTGGGCCAACACCAGCAGCTGCTCCGTCACCATGGCGTCCTTCCCCTCCTTATCCATGCGGGGAAAAGCCGCGTCCGCCAAGGCGAGCAGTGCCGTGCGGTAGGCTAGCGTCGTTTCCCCAGCCACCTTCCGCCGATCGTAGAACTGGTGGCGGCACGTGGAGGGCGGCCCGAACACCTTCGCCATCAGGTGTAGTGCGGCCTGGAGCGTAGAGCGGGACGACCTTGCAGCAGATGTGAAGGCTGCAAGCGCGTCGTCGTCAAGCATCGCTGGCAACGCACGCAGGGCAGTGGTGTCGGACCACCCCGACATCTCCTGATGAGCGAGGAACCTTCGTTGGAAGGCTCCCCAGTCGCCCCCATCCGCCTTGAACGCCGACAGCGCGGGCAATCTTTGCTGGAGGACCCGATCGTCATCGACGTCGGAGAGATTTTCCCGCGCTCCGCTGGAGTTGTGTAAAATGTCGGCTCGGTTGTCAGGCGCAAAATGGAGGGCTCCGGCGCGCGCCGATGACGTGGGCTGCGCTGCGCGGAGGTGTCCGGCCACGTGGCGTCCGTCTTTCCCGCCAATCGGTGGCGGCCCCCCAAAAACGGCGGCAACTTCCAGGCTTTTGGCGCGAAGCGCCCTTTGGCGGGAATCCTCCACCGTCGCTTCCTCCACGACCCCCGCAGCCGTTTTTTCCGCTCGCCGGAACGGAGATGTCGGCCAAGACAGCGGCGGCGGCGAGTAGCAACTCCGCCAAGCGGGCGTGCGCGTCCTGGAGGCCGGTGTCGGAGGCAAGCGGAGCGTCGGCCATCACCGCGAAGTGCTGCATCGGCGGCAACTCCTCGTCCTCTACTCCCGAGGTCGGTGTCCCCGGTACGCCGTCGTCATCCCGACCTCGCTCGTGGGTACGGGTAGTCTTCCTTGTGTCCATACTTCTTGAAGACAGGTTTACTTCTGACGCCAGTTGTAATGTAGTAACTCCACGGGAGACGACTTCACGGGTAACACACTCTTTATTTTATCAAACTTGGTTACAGGTGACTAACACCTACTTTGTATCTCGGGTGACAAACACCCACTTAGCTACTTGGCGACTAACGCCCACTGAGCTACTCGGATGACCAACATCCACTTAGTACTCGGGTGACAAACACCCACTTAGCTACTTGGCGACTAACGCCCACTGAGTTACTCGGATGACCAACATCCACTTAGTACTCGGGTGACAAACACCCACTTAGCTACTTGGCGACTAACGCCCACTGAGCTACTCGGATGACCAACATCCTCTTAGCTACTTGGCGACTAACGCCACTGAGCTACTCGGATGACCAACATCCACTTAGTACTCGGGTGACAAACACCCACTTAGCTACTTGGCGACTAACGCCCACTGAGCTACTCGGATGACCAACATCCACTTAGCTACTCGGCGACTAACGCCACTGAGCTACTCGGATGACCAACATCCACTTAGCTACTCGGCGACTAACGCCACTGAGCTACTCGGCTTCACTAGGTCTTCAGCTCCGTCTTCGGGTCTTCAACTGGGTAACTCTCCCCGAGTGCTCTCGCGCGTCCCCCTTTATACCCCACCTGCGGACGTCGCTGCGAGCACCCACTTATTCGACCAATCGCCGGGCGCTGGCTACCACTACATATACACTGTTGTCTGTCCTTGCTATGTAAATATGATTATTCAAGAATATATCTTGGTTACATCATTTTTTTTATCATACAAAAAAACATTTCGCAGGCCCTTTTAGTTTCCGTAGTTCCCTAGGCACAGTTCCTACTGTGGCCTATAGGATAATAGGGCCCTGGAGGGTGAGTAAGTGAGTGGGTGGATGAGTGAGTGGGTAGGTGAGTGAGTGAGTGGGTGGGTGGGTGAGTGAGTGAGTGGGTGAGTGGGTGGGTGAGTGGGTGGGTAAGTGAGTGGGTGGGTGAGTGGGTTAGTGAGTGGGTGGGTGAGTGGGTGGGTGAGTGAGTGGGTGAATGAGTAAGTGAGTGGGTGGGTGAGTGGGTGAGTGAGTGGGTGGGTGAGTGAGTGGGTGAGTGGGTGGGTGAGTGGGTCGGTGAGTGAGTGGGTGGGTGAGTGGGTTAGTGAGTTGGTGGGTGAGTGAGTGGGTGAGTGAGTGGGTGGGTGAGTGAGTGGGTGAGTGTGTGGGTGAGTGAGTGAGTGAATGGGTGTGTGGGTGAATGAGTGAGTTAATGAGTGAGTGGGTGAATGAGTAAGTGAGTGGGTGAATGAGTGAGTGGGTGGCTGAGTGAGTGGCTGATTGAGTGGGTGGGTGAGTGGGTGAATGAGTGAGTGGGTGAGTGGGTGAGTGGGTGAATGAGTGAGTTGGTGGCTGAGTGGGTGAATGAGTGAGTGGGTGAATGAGTGAGTGAGTGGGTGAATGAGTGAGTGGGTGGCTGAGTGAGTGGCTGATTGAGTGGGTGGGTGAGTGGGTGAATGAGTGAGTGGGTGAATGGGTGAATGAGTGAGTTGGTGGCTGAGTGGGTGAATGAGTGAGTGGGTGGGTGAGTGGGTGAATGAGTGAGTGAGTGTGTGAATGAGTGAGTGTGTGAATGAGTGAGTGGGTGAATGAGTGAGTGGGTGAATGAATGAGTGAGTGGGTGAGTGAGTGGGTGAATGAGTGAGTGGGTGAATGAGCGAGTGGCTGCGTGGGTGAATGAGTGAGTGGGTTAATGAGTGAGTGGGTGAATGAGTGAGTGGGTGAATGAGTGAGTGGGTAGTTCCCTAGGCACGGTGCCGAACCGTGTGTGCCTCTTGGATAACACATCCCCCCCGGGAGATGCGAGCGTGGGCGGACTGCGGTGACGCAAATATGCCGAGTGACGTGCAAGTTGGGGCGACACGCGCCTGGTGGGGCCGCTATTCAATTCGTACCTCTCGAAGAGCAGCAGCAGAAGCAGCAGCAGCAGAAGCAGCAGCAGCAGCAGAAGCAGCAGCAGAAGCAGCAGCAGCAGCAGAAGCAGCAGCAGCAGAAGCACCAGCAGCAGAAGCAGCAGAAGCAGCAGCAGCAGAAGCAGCAGCAACAACAGAAGCAGAAGCAGCAGAAGCAGCAGCAGCAGAAGCAGCAGCAGAAGCAGCATCAGCAGCAGCAGAAGCAGCAGCAACAACAGAAGCAGAAGCAGCATCAGCAGCAGCAGTAGAATCAGCAGCAGCAGCAGAAGCAGCAGCAGCAGAAGCAGCAGCAGAAGCAGCATCAGCAGCAGCAGAAGCAGCAGCAACAACAGAAGCAGAAGCAGCATCAGCAGCAGCAGTAGAAGCAGCAGCAGAAGCAGCAGCAGCAGAAGCACCAGCAGCAGCAGCAGAAGCAGCAGAAGCAGAAGCAGCAGCAGAAGCAGCAGCATCAGCAGCAGAAGCAGCAGAAGCAGCAGCAACAACAGAAGCAGAAGCAGCAGAAGCAGCAGCAGCAGAAGCAGCAGCAGCAGAAGCAGCAGCAGCAGAAGCACCAGCAGCAGAAGCAGCAGCAGCAGAAGCAGCAGAAGCAGCAGCAGCAGAAGCAGCAGCAGCAGCAGAAGCAGCAGCAGAAGCAGCAGCAGCAGCAGAAGCAGCAGCAGCAGCAGCAGAAGCAGCAGCAGAAGCAGCAGCAGAAGCAGCAGCAGCTACAGCAGCAGCTATATTTACGGCGGCGTTGCGCGCTTGGGAGAGGATTTTGAAGGCGGAACGTGAAGCAGCCTCCGAGTGCCACACGCTCGGCTCGGTGCGCTTACAGCGACCGCGACCTTGCCCACCGCAGGACACGATGACCCGCAGAAATGAATGCCCGTCGACTAACGTGGGATGGGAACGGAATTCCCAGAGGCTGACTTTGAGAGATAGAGACGACTGGACGTAGGGTGACATTGGGGGAGATGCAATGCGCATTGGCTATCATTGAGACACGAATGGACGTAGTGTTACATGGGGGAGATGCAATGCCCATTGACTCTCATTGAGACACGAATGGACGTAGGGTGACATGGGGGAGATGCAATGCCCATTGACTCTCATTGAGAAACGAATGGACGTAGTGTTACATGGGGGAGATGCAATGCCCATCGACTTTCATTGAGAAACGAATGGACGTAGGGTGACATGGGGGAGATGCAATGCCCATTGGCTTTCATTGAGAAACGATTGGACGTAGGGTGACATGGGGGAGATGCAATGCCCATCGACTTTCATTGAGAAACGAATGGACGTAGGGTGACATGGGGGAGATGCAATGCCCATTGGCTTTCATTGAGAAACGATTGGACGTAGTGTTACATGGGGGAGATGCAATGCCCATTGACTTTCATTGAGAAACGAATGGACGTAGTGTGACATGGGGGAGATGCAATGCCCATTGACTTTCATTGAGACACGAATGGACGTAGGGTGACATGGGGGAGATGCAATGCCCATTGACTTTCATTGAGACACGAATGGACGTAGGGTGACATGGGGGAGATGCAATGCCCATTGACTTTCATTGAGACACGAATGGACGTAGGGTGACATGGGGGAGATGCAATGCCCATTGACTCTCATTGAGACACGAATGGACGAAGGGTGACATGGGGGAGATGCAATGCCCATTGACTTTCATTGAGAAACGATTGGACATAGTGTTACATGGGGGAGATGCAATGCCCATTGACTCTCATTGAGACACGAATGGACGAAGGGTGGCATGGGGGAGATGCAATGCCCATTGACTTTCATTGAGAAACGAATGGACGTAGGGTGACATCTGGGAGATGCAATGCCCATTGACTTTCATTGAGACACGAATGGACGTAGGGTGACATGGGGGAGATGCAATGCCCATTGACTTTCATTGAGACACGAGTGGACGTAGGGTGACATGGGGGAGATGCAATGCCCATTGACTTTCATTGAGACACGAATGGACGTAGGGTGACATGGGGGAGATGCAATGCCCATTGACTTTCATTGAGAAACGAGTGGACGTAGGGTGACATGGGGGAGATGCAATGCCCATTGACTTTCATTGAGAAACGAATGGACGTAGGGTGACATGGGGGAGATGCAATGCCCATTGACTTTCATTGAGACACGAATGGACGAAGGGTGACATGGGGGAGATGCAATGCCCATTGACTTTCATTGAGAAACGAATGGACGTAGGGTGACATGGGGGAGATGCAATGCCCATTGACTTTCATTGAGACACGAATGGACGTAGGGTGACATGGGGGAGATGCAATGCCCATTGACTCTCATTGAGAAACGAATGGATGTAGGGTGACATGGGGGAGATGCAATGCCCATTGACTTTCATTGAGAAACGAGTGGACGTAGGGTGACATGGGGGAGATGCAATGTCCATTGGCTTTCATTGAGAAACGAATGGACGTAGGGTGACATGGGGGAGATGCAATGCCCATTGGCTTTCATTGAGAAAACGAATGGACGTAGGGTGACATGGGTGAGATGCAATGCCCATTGGCTTTCATTGAGAAACGATTGGACGTAGTGTTACATGGGGGAGATGCAATGCCCATTGGCTTTCATTGAGAAACGAATGGACGTAGGGTGACATGGGTGAGATGCAATGCCCATTGGCTTTCATTGAGAAACGAATGGACATAGGGTAACATGGGGAGATGCAATGCCCATTGGCTTTCATTGAGAAACGAATGGACGTAGGGTGACATGGGGGAGATGCAATGCCCATTGACTCTCATTGAGAAACGAATGGACATAGGGTGACATGGGGAGATGCAATTCCCATCGACTATCATTGAGACACGAATGGACGTAGGGTGACATGGGGGAGATGCAATGTCCATTGACTTTCATTGAGATACGAATGAACATATATTGGGACATGGGGGAGATGCAATTCCCATTGACTTTCATTGAGAAACGAATGGACGTAGTGTTACATGGGGGAGATGCAATGTCCAGAGGCGTTAGCCGATGAGGCTTCAGGAGAACTTAATCCAGCCGTGGACTGAACACAACCGCTGATGGTGACAAATGACTTAATGTGACACATTTCGAGGTCTAGGTGGGTGGTCGTCAACAGCCAGCGGCCACTTGTGCCAGGGGTCTCATTTTATTTTCCTCATCTCTCAGAGATTCAAAGAGACACCCTGCACGTGGCCTGTAACAGACTCATAATCACAGGTCAACAAAAAATAAAACAATTGCTGGCCTGGACTTTTGCAGCTGTTTTAGACTAATTTCAGGGTGCTGATTCCAAATCTGATCTCAGATTTGCTCTATCACATCTCATTTTTATGCTATCGGCATACCCCATTTTCATTGATTTTACCCGAATTTAACTTATGATTGCAAGTTGTTGCGAGTCAGTGTCTGCTTTAGTGTTAAAATATGGCGCTGTATTTTTAGGATAGTGTGTTTATAATATCATTTTATGTAGATATCCACATTTATTTAATATTTTTCTTCCGCAGTTTTTATTGAAAATGCAATATTTTATATCTCAAAAACCTGATGTGATAGACAAAAACTGATGCCAGATTTGGAATCAGCACCCCAAAATTACATTTAAACTGTTGGAATACCTTATGCCAGAAAAAGTGTGTTGACCAGTGTATAATAAAGGTTTTAATGGGTTAGATCGCGTTATTGTGAATGTGTCGCATCCCTCCGCCACCCGACACGGCCAATCAGTAAAACAATGTGTCACGTTGACAAAACGCCAATGAGTTGCTTCTTCACCCCACTGGTTTTGTTTGAAGAGTGAATCCACAACAAATTCTAAATGTTGTGGATTCACTCTTCAAACACACGCATCTTTCGAGCGCGTTTAGATGCGTCGCCCCCCCCCCAAACCTCCCACCTCCCTCCAGCCCCCCCCCCCTTCCCCCCCCCCCCAGATCTCCCACCCCCCTCCAGCCCCCCCCCCCCCAGGGCGTCCTGTCGTGTTCTATTTCCTTCCGTGTTAATTCCCCATCCCCCAAAATTGTGTGCGTGATAATTGCTCTATTTTGATCGGATTTATTTCAGTAGCAATGCCCCCCACAACACTGGCTGATGTCCTCAGACACCCCACCCCCCACCCCCCACCCCACCCACCCCCCACCCACCTTCCACCAGGGCCGTGTGAAGTGATGTCGCCACTTGATACAGCTGTCGTGGCTGTGACGGTTCCACCTGAAGACGGAAGCTTGTGTTGCCTCCGAAACGTCGTGATTTTTATTTTATTTTTTATTTAACTTTTATGAATTTTAATTTTTTACCTACGTGACTTTACCGAAAAAAACCTATGAATATGAATCCTTGCAGTCACGAAAGCTTCAAATCTAGAATTTAAATGTTCCCATTCTTATTTTACTTTTATTACTTTTAATTTTTTACCTACGTGACTTTACCGAAAAAAACCTATGAATATGTCGCCAGCCCTGTCCAACCCACGGCTATAAAAGTTTCCACCCCTGACCCCTGGTCCGTGACCTGCGGATAATGGTTTAGACCATAGACCGTGGGCTTCTGCGTCAAGAGCAAATGAACAAATAAGCAAATAGACCCCAACACTTTCGATTTAAAGCTTTCGTGACTGCAGGGATTCATCTTCTTGGTTCTTTCGGTAAAGTCACGTAGAAGGGAAGTAATAAAATAATAATAAATTTACATAATAAAATATTAAATTTCGATTTAAAGCTTTCGTGACTGCAGGGATTCATCTTCTTGGTTCTTTCGGTAAAGTCACGTAGAAGGGAAGTAATAAAATAATAATAATACATTTACATAATAAAATATTAAATTTCGATTTAAAGCTTTCGTGACTGCAGGGATTCATCTTCTTGGTTCTTTCGGTAAAGTCACGGAGAATGTAAATAATAAAATAATAAAAATAAAACATCATAAAATAATTCTCACGACGTTTCGGCCACAACGCAAGCAGCCGTCCTAAGGTGAAGAACAGGTATGTCGGGAAGACATCGTCTTTACCGAAAGAACCAAGAAGATAGACCCCAACACGTTTCGTCAACAACACTGAGACCTTAACATGATTCGAAACGGCATATTTGGCGGCGACGTTTCGGGCAATGGCCCTTCTTAACAGCACACACACACAGAGAGGTCCAAAGAAACACATCGCATCCCCTGCCCTCGTGCCATTTAAGATCTCTCTCTTTCTGCCTCCCAAGGACATTCCAGGCAATTATTTTTTGCCCAGATTGAAAACTAATTTATTTACAACTGATCTTTTTGTGTGTTTGTAGTTTGTCTTCCCCCCCCCCTCTCGCACCTTCGATTAGCCACGGTTGGCTACGTACGGTGCGAAAGAAGTTCAACGTACACACATGCATACACATGAGTGTGGGTCTCTATGGATCTCTATGGGTCTCTATGGGTCTCTATGGGTATCTGTGGGTTTCTGTGGGTCTCCGTGGGTTTATGTGGGTGTCTGTGGGTCTCTATGGATCTCTGTGGGTCTCTATGGGTCTCTGTGGGTTTATGTGGGTCTATGTGGTTGCTATACGAGCCGATGGATCTATATGGGTCTCTGTGGGTTTCTGTGGGTTTCTGTGGGTCTCTGTGGTTCTATGCGAGCCTATGGGTCTCTATGGGTCTCTGTGGGGTTCTGTGGGTCTCTGTGGTTCCATACGAGCATATGGATCTCTATGGGTCTCTATGGGTCTCTGTGGGTTTCTGTGGGTCTCTGTGGTTCCATGCGAGCCTATGGATCTCTATGGGTCTCTATGGGTCTCTGTGGGTTTCTGTGGCTCTATGTGGTTGCTATACGAGCCGATGTATCTATATGGGTCTCTGTGGGTTTCTGTGGGTTTCTGTGGGTTTCTGTGGGTCTCTGTGGGTTTCTGTGGGTCTATGTGGTTGCTATACGAGCCGATGTATCTATATGGGTCTCTATGGGTCTCTGTGGGTTTCTGTGGGTCTCTGTGGGTTTATGTGGGTCTCTGTGGTTCCATACGAGCCGATGGATCTCTATGGGTCTCTATGGGTCTCTGTGGGTTTATGTGGGTCTCTGTGGGTTAATGTGGGTCTCTGTGGGTCTCTATGGATCTCTATGGGTCTCTATTGGTCTCTGTGGGTTTCTGTGGGTCTCTATGGATCTCTGTGGGTCTCTATGGATCTCTATGGGTCTCTATGGGTCTCTGTGGGTTTCTGTGGGTTTCTGTGGGTCTCTATGGATCTCTATGGATCTCTGTGGGTCTCTATGGCTCTTTTTCTTCCGATATCAGGACGCGACATGAGCTGCACACTTTTAAATCGTCATCTAGATTGAAAACTCGATTATTTTTTGGAATTGCTTTTTTTAGTTTGTGGACGATTCAATATTTAATTCGATGGACCGGTCCAGTTCCTGCCGATCTTGGATATTCTTTGTGTTTTTTTTTAACTTACATTTTTTAAAATTACATTTTGCAAAAATCAATAATTTCCCCCCGCCCCCCTCCCGCCGCCCTTACCATAGGAATGTGGAATGTTCACTAGCGAGCCGGTGACAACTCATGCATGCAGGAGGGGTCCGTGGTGGATTAGAGGGGGGGGGTTTAGAGTTAGAGGGGGGAGCTTGTGTGAGCGGCGGTGACGTCAAGCGGTTGGTGATCCTTGGGGGGGGTGAGAGCCTTTTTGCTGTTTACGATTTTAATTATTTGCTTGTTGCGATTAAAAGCCGCTAGCTAACGACGTCTCTCTTTCTCTTTCTCTCTCTCCCTTCCCCGCGCGCAGCGAAAAATAACCGAAAGCTCGCACCTCGCGCCTTTTAATAACTCCACCTTAATTAGACGGCCGATTCGCGTGACACGACGACACTGAGACGGTAATGATGATTGGAATCATATTAATAGTGAACAACAGCAGCAGCAGCAGCTGACTTGCAGCGCTATGCCTATTACCGTACGGCCTGGGCCGCAACGGAAAGTCTCGGGAAGCATCTTCTTGGTTCTTTCGGTAAAGCCACGTAGAATGGAAATAATAAAATAATAAAAAATAATTCTCACGACGTTTCGGCCACAACGCAAGCAGCCGTCCTCAGGTGAAGAACAGGTCTGTCGAGAAGACAGTCTCATTATTTTATTATTTCCATTCTACGTGACTTTACCGTGTGACGATGGGGTGGTGGGGGGATAAAAAAAATCGTCCAAAATCGCGTGACGTCATTTATGGACGGCCCCAAAACTCTGCGCAGGGCCCCTGCGGATTTAGCAGCGCACGGTGCGCTAACCGCAGCGCCACCACTCACCGCGCGACGGATCTGCGAGCGTCTGACCTCTGACCTCCGGGTTCGAAAACGGCTAAGGGGTCGTCCATAAATGACGTCACGCGATTTTGGACGATTTTTGACCCCCCCCCCTCGTCACATGACGTCACAAAAAGTCAGACCCCCCCCCTCAAATATGACGTCACAAAGCTCTGCCCCCCCCCCCCCCCCAAAAAAAATAAAACATGCTTCAAATCGCTTTAAACTATTGTCATTGTAGTGCGTTTTTAATGTGGCGCTGCACTCTGATGTTGTAGGAAGAAAACATTTATTACAAAGTCTATTTAATTAAGTAGAACGTGTCTATATTTATTTAAAGTTGCGCATTTTGATGCGACGTCACATTTCTCAAACCCCACCCCACCCCCTCCATCGTCACACATCGTCACAAATGTCTGACCCCCCCTCTCCCCCTAGGCGCGTGACGTCATATATGGACGGCCCCTGAGACGTGTCACAGCAGGAGCTCGTGCCAGGCTAGGTGCACTTTGAAGCATCGCAATGGGATCGACCTCATGTGTGTCACGGGTGAACTCGTGCCAATGTCATTTCGTAGTAGTAGGTTTTTACCCTTTCAACTGGTACACAAACTGACACCTTTATACAAGGCATCATGTTTGCAATAACCACAACACAAGCAGTCAAAATGCAAACAAAAAGAAACAACTCTGATGATGATAATAATATGCACTGTCCTTGAAGTTGATTGGTCCACACCCGAGACAGCTTTTCTTAGAGCCCAGTCTCCATTGGTGTTGGTCCAGATGACGCCAAAAGGCGTACAACTCAAAAACAGCGCACTATCAGAGTATTGAGAGCTTGGGTTAAGCATTTACACTCTGAGACCTCCTTTACCAGTGGCAAAATATAGTAGTAGGTTTTTACCCTTTAAACTTTTAAATGTCATTTCGTTTTAAGCGCCCCCAGAAAGCGCCCCCTCGTTGTTGTGAGCGTCGCAATCCGTTGTTGCTGGAGGGCGACTGCCTCCAACTGCCCAGCAGCGTCCTTCACGAGCCTCCTCCTCCTCCACAGAGGACGATCTTGACACCGCTGGTACCGCTCATCGGCAAGTCCACTCAGCTCCACGTCCTCCTGTACCACATCACTCCATCTCTTCTCTAGCCCGTGCCGCGCCCGTTTAGCCTCCTCTATCCAGACGAACAAAAGCTGTTTAGGCATGCGGTGGCTGGGCATGCGGGCTACATGGCCCAGCCAACGCAGCCTTGCCTGCCAGATCTTTCAAGGATTTGTGAGCTCCTCACACAATCAGCAGCTTCCTTCACGAGCCTCCTCCTCCACAGAGGACGATCTTGACACCGCTGGTACCGCTCATCGGCAAGTCCACTCAGCTCTACGTCCTCCTGTACCGCATCAGTTCCATCTCTACTCCAGCCGGTGCTCTTTCGCTTGTGCTCAGGCGAAGATGGCGGTGTACAGAACGAGGAAAAAGATGCTGGAAGGTGACACTGACGGCTGCTCTGTGCTGCTTCCAGTGTTCAGGGGCCTGCTCAAGGCGCGGCTCCGGCTGGAGCACGCGTACCACACACATGTCGGTGATGTGCACGTCTTCTTCGAACGCTGGGGAGCCGGACAAGCCCCTCTCTGTAGCAGCGTGGACGGCACCCTCGTGGTGTTCACCTTCTGAAGCGCTCGCTCGTCACCGTGGCGTGCGCGATGACCACCACCATCACAAGCAGCAGCAGCAGCACCACCACAACCACCACAACAACCATCACCACCACCACGTGACTTTTCTTTCGTGTTGTGCGCGGTGCTTTTAGCGCCACAGCGCGTGGATTTGTAGCGTTTATTTTCATTTGTGTTGCTGGTGACTTTGTGTATTTCATGTCGAAATCGCCTCCAGTGCTTTTGCTGCTGCTGGCGGCAATAAAAGTTGTTTAAAAGTCAAAGTCTCCCACGAACCAGTCAAACAGAAGCTGCTATTCAATCTTTAGCACACGCAAACAAAGATCCCCCGTGTAGCCTACACAGTCTGTTGTGGGCAAGTGCTGTTAGCGAGCACCTTTGAAATGCCACCGCAGGATTCGAGCGAGTGGGTGACCAGCACCACGCCCGGCCGCCTTTGTCTCCCAAGCGCTGATGTTTTTGCACACCGCAACAGGTACTCATTTTCTTGGTTATTTCGGTAAAGTCACGTAGAAGGGAAGTAATTATTTTGTCAAGACGCTCTTCGCCCCTCCATCCCAGCATAAATAGTCGCTCCAAGCCTGGAGCGTGCCATTCAGACTCTGTCTACTTGACAGACCTGTTCTCCACCTGAAGACGGCTGCTTGCGTTGTGGCCGAAACGTCGTGAGAATTATTTTATTATGTTTTATTTTTATTATTTTATTACTTCCCTTCTACGTGACGACTTTACCGAAAGAACCAAGAAGATGAAAGTCCTGCAGTCACGAAAGCTTTAAATCGGCAGTCGGATCGTTTCCCGTTGCGCAGCGCGCTGCCCAACCACTGCCCCACCGCTCCCCACGCCTTCGCGAAGCATCCTGAGCGATTGTTGAGTGGCTCAGAAAGGTGAGTGGCCAGCGTTTATGTAACTTAATCATCGGCGTGATGGACTACGACAATAACAGCACGAGCCAATATACCGGCTATTAGGGATCCGTAAGAGGCTCTTGTGCGCGCGCACACGCACACACGCGTGTGAAGGTAAAGGTGCCCCCTGTAGCCTCGTCAGACCGTTGGGGCAAGTGCTGTTAGCGAGTTGCAGCGATGAAAGCCGACACGCGGCACGCTAGGGGGTGGTATGAGAGTGTGAGTGGAGTTTGTGCATAGTGGTAGCCACGGTGGCTAGGAGATGTTAACTCCCTCGCCTGGTGTACAGGAGGTCGTAGGTTCCATCCCAACCCTGACGCCTCTTGTATATTTGGAGTTTGCGGTGTCTCTCTCATCATCACGGTGGCTAGGAGATGTTAACTACCTCGCCTGGTATACAGGAGGTCGTGGGCTCGATCCCGACCTTGACGATGCCTGCTGCTGTATATTTGGAGTTTGCGTCTCTCTCTCTCATCATCATCACGGTGGCTAGGAGATGTTAACTACCTCGCCTGGTGTACAGGAGGTCGTGGGTTCTATCCCGACCCTGAACCCTGCTGTATATTTGGAGTTTGCGTGTCTCTCTCTCTCTGCCCCCGTGGTCGCGTGGATTTTTCTCCGCGTCCTCTCGCTTTTCCCCTCCACATTTAGAGTCAACATCACGCGTTTAGGTGATTTGGCTGCTCTAAGTTTCCATGAGATGATGGTGATGATGATGATGAGCCACTTTGTCGAGCTTTCATTTGTGGGTAGCCAGGGGTCGCTTCTGAAAAAGAGCTGCTACATGATTTAGATTTGAAGTTTTCGTGCGTGCAGGGAATCCATACTCTTTAGTTCTTTCGGTAAAGTCACGTAGGTAGAAATAAAATGAATAAAATTAAATCATATTATTGGTTCTTTCGGTAAAGTCACGTAGAAGGGAAATAATACAACGATAAAATAATAAAATGATAAAAATAACAATTAAATTTTCACGTTTCGATTGCAACACTAGCAATCATCATCGGATGTGAAAACCACAGCAAGACAATTTGAAAAAAGTGCCGGTTTTTCAAAATGTTCTTGCTGTGGTTTTCACACCTGATGATGATTGCTTGTGTTGCAATCGAAACGTCGTGAGGATGTTATTGTTTTATTTTTATTATTTTATTTTTTCCCTCCTACGTGACTTTACCGAAAGAACCAAGAAGATGAATCCCTGCAGTCACGAAAGCTTTAAATCGAAATTTTATTATGTTTCATTTTTATTATTTTATTTTTCCCTCCTACGTGACTTTACCGAAAGAACCAAGAAGATGAATCCCTGCAGTCACGAAAGCTTTAAATCGAAATGTAAATTAAATCACCTAAATCATTAAATTAAATTTCGATTTAAAGCTTTCGTGACTGCAGGGATTCATCTTCTTGGTTTTTTCGGTAAAGTCACGTAGAAGGGAAGTAATAAAATAATAAAAATAAAACATAATAAAATGAAACAATTCTCACGACGTTTCGGCCACAACGGCTGCTTGCGTTGTGGCCGAAACGTCGTGAGAATTGTTTCATTTTATTATGTTTTATTTTTATTATTTTATTACTTCCCTTCTACGTGACTTTACCGAAAAAACCAAGAACATTAAATTAAAGCTACTACATGCTTCAGTGGGGTTTGACCTGGTAAAAAAAAGATTTTTTTTAGTTTTTGTTTATTTCATTATTTTAGTGATTTTCTTACCTCTTTCCATAATTTTCACTCGGCTTTCTCCAGGATGAATCATTTCTAATCATTCTAGATTTGAAGCTTTCGTGACAGCAAGGATCCATACTCTTTGGTTCTTTCGGTAAAGTCACGTAGGTGAAAAAAATTAAAATTACAAAAAAAAAAAATGAATTTTTTTTTTCATTTTTATTTTTAATTTATCATTTCTAATCATTTACATTTATCTGTGAGGCACCTTCTGAAAACGTCTCAATGAGCCTTGTAAGTTATTAGGCTTTGGAAACCCTTATTAGCAGTTTCACTTGGAGGCTTGCCCCCCCCCCCCCCTTTTCTCTCCGCCTGATGAAGACCGCTTGTGTTGCGATCGAAACGTCGTGGGTTTTTTGCTTTTATTATTTTCAATTTATTGTTTTTTCAGGTTATTTTTTTTTCTATCTACGTGACTTTACCGAAAGAACCAAGGCTATGAATAAGTATTAGGCTAAAGAAAATTCCCCAGAGAGACGGAGAAACTACATTGAATACACCGACCTAAGAAGATGCCGTTTTCTTTCTAGACGAGACTTTAAAAAAGTAAATCCGCATTCGTTGGCTGAGAGCGAATTTCTGAACGGGAGGGGAATTCCACAAACGGATGTCGTCCACTCACCACCCTCCCGGGATCGAGGCACTCACAGAAGGGGCCGGAGTCTGCAGATCTGAACGACTTTGAAGGCGGGTGAAACGGATGAATTTTAACTCGTGAATATATTGATACGGGTGGTGGTGGTGCCAGCTAACGCGAAAAGCTTTAAGCACCGGTAGAAGTCTCTTTAACTCTGCTCGTGATAATTGTTTTTTTACCCTTTTATCTGGCAACAAAACTGACACCTTTTTTACAAGGAGTCATGTTTGCATAGACCACAATACCTGCAGTCATAATGCAAACAAAAAACACAACTCTGATCATGTATGTCACTGTCCTTGAAGTTGATTGGTCCACACCCGAGACAGCTTTCCTTAGAGCCTAGTCTCACATGGTGTTGGACCAGATGACGCCAAAAGGCGCACAACTCAAAAACAATGCACCATCAGGGTATGAGAGCTCGGGTTAAGCATTTACACCGTTGGAACCTGAATTGTGTAAATTTCCAATGGTGTAAAGTTTACACCATGGGAACCTTTTTTACTGGCAAATGAGGTTCCAATGGTGTAAACTCTACTCGTCTTAAGAGCGGAAGCCAAGTGTAATGATACATAACGTTTCTCATTGATGCTGGTGAAGATGAAAACGAGAATAAACAACCGAACTTGAACTCGGAGGCTCAAATCGCCGCACCGAGAGCGGCGATTGTCCGCTCGCTAAAGTCAAAAGAAGACATCTCGATTCGCTTTTTCATTTTTTTTCAAATATTTTTTTTATTTTGTTTCTCAAAAGGCATTGTGTTGCTCAATGGCTAACCACCAACACCATCATCATCATCACCCTCAGGCAGCTTTCAAGTCCGCTGAGTCATCGAGAGGAATGGGAGAGTGAGGGGGTGGGAGGAAGAGAGATGAGTGGATCAGTAGAGGGGGTTACAGCATCACACGGGGGCTGTTGGGGCAAATGCTCATCGCGAACAGCAACAAGCTGTGAAGAACGAGACGGTACAAGAACGGGAGTGTGGGTGGCCAACACCACAGTCACACAACAACAACCGCCATTCGCGTGTGCCAGGCTAGGTGCACGTTGAGGCCACGTGAAGTGTCGAACGCCCGCTGGCAGGAGGTCACGGAGCAGACCCAGCAGGTGCCACGGGTCGACTGACTGAGATGACCGAGATGACTGGCTGATGCACCACCTGTGCCCCCTACTGTACCAACTTGCTGCGTTTTAGCCACCCGGCGCTCCCCTCGTTGTTGTGAGCGTCGCTCCTCCGCCCTCCGTTGTTGCTGGAGGGCGACTGCCTCCAACTGCCCAGTAGCGTCCTTCACGAGCCTCCTCCACAGAGGCCGATCTTGACACCGCTGGTACCAGTCATCGGCAAGTCCACTCAGCTCCACGTCCTCCTGTACCACGTCACTCCATCTCTTCTCTAGCCCGTGCCGCGCCCGTTTAGCCCCCTCAATCAGGCCGAACAGAAGCTGTTGAGGCATGCGGTGGCTGGGCATGCACAAAGATAAATAATACACACAATGACACACATACACACAGCAACAAACAAAACAAAGATCTCCCGTATAGCCTTAACAGACTGTTGGGGCAAGTGCTGTTAGCGAGCACCTATGAAGGCCGGAACGGTACACGAGGGGGTGGCTGGTCAACACCACGCCCGGCCGCTTTTGTCTCCCCAGTGGCGATGTTTACACACCGCAACATAGGTAACTCATTTGAGGCTGAGTCGACCTAGGAGAGGCCCAGAACCGGTTCAGATAATCTTCACCAGGTTTGTCATCGCATCGCGCTAACCGCTGCACCACCGCTCTCCCCTCCCCTCCCTCCCGTGCGCCAGTTATCGAGCAGTTCCACTCTTTCGGTAAAGTCACGTAGAAGGGAAATAATAAAATGATAAAAATAAAACATAATAAAATAATTCTCACGACGTTTCGGCCACAACGCAAGCAGCCGTCCTCAGGTGAAGAACAGGTCTGTCGGTAAAGTCACGTAGAAGGGAAATAATAAAATGATAAAAATAAAACATAATAAAATAATTCTCACGACGTTTCGGCCACAACGCAAGCAGCCGTCCTCAGGTGAAGAACAGGTCTGTCGGTAAAGTCACGTAGAAGGGAAATAATAAAATGATAAAAATAAAACATAATAAAATAATTCTCACGACGTTTCGGCCACAACGCAAGCAGCCGTCCTCAGGTGAAGAACAGGTCTGTCGGTAAAGTCACGTAGAAGGGAAATAATAAAATGATAAAAATAAAACATAATAAAATAATTCTCACGACGTTTCGGCCACAACGCAAGCAGCCGTCCTCAGGTGAAGAACAGGTCTGTCGGTAAAGTCACGTAGAAGGGAAATAATAAAATAATAAAACATTATAAAATAATTCTCACGACGTTTTGGCCACAACGCAAGCAGCCGTCCTCAGGTGAAGAACAAGTCTGTCGGAAAGACAGCGTCTGAATGAAACACCACCAGGTTTGGCAGCGTATATTTAAGCTGGGTTGGACCACAGTAAGCTTGCGCCTGCTCTACACCTGTGGAGTAAAGAGCTTTGTTGCTCATCGGATTTCCTCCCTGCCCCTCCTCCTTCTCCTCCTCCTGCTGCTGCTGCTGCCGAAATGGAGTTTCGCGGACTGCACACTCGTGAATTACAAAAGAAGAAAACTCAATGTAACGAAAAAAAAATACAATTCTCTCTGTCTCTCTGTTCGCGATGGAAAATAATAAAAAAAATTATATAAAATATGGTTTCAACACCCCCCCCCCCTCTCGTTCCCCTCTAGGCACATTGACCCCCCCCCCCAACTCAATATAACAGATTTAGCATTGACGAAGCCACTGCCGCTGTAGGAGTGAGTCACGGGTGGTGGGGGCGGTGGAGGGGGGGGGGCTGTAGGGGGGGGGCTGTGGGGAGGTGGGGGTTGTGGTGGGGGCTGTGTGGGGGGTTTGTGGTGGGGGCTGTGGGGGGGGGGGGCTGTGGGGAGGTGGGGGTTGTGGTGGGGGCTGTGTGGGGGGTTTGTGGTGGGAGATGTGGTGGGGGGCTGTGGGGGGGGGAGTTGTGTGTGGGTGGGGGCTGCGTGGGGGGGGGGCTGTGTGCGGGGGGGGGGGGCTGTGTGTGGGGGAGGTTTGTGGTGGGGGCTGTGAGGAGGGACTGTGGGGGGGGGCTGTGTGGGGGGGGGGGGCTGTGTGTGGGGGGGGGGGGGGCTGTGTGGGGGGGGGGGTGACCTTTGTGGGTGGAGTTGTTTGTGGTGGTGAATGAGAACCCGGGCTCGCTTTGCGATGGAAAGCGATGGGGTGTAAACCTCACCACCTCACATCTCACCCTCACCACCTCACTCTTTCACTCTCTAACTCCCTCACTACCTCACCACCTCACCCCCTCACCCTCTCACCCTCACCACCTCACCACCTCACCACCTCACTCTCTCACGTCCTCACCCTCACCACCTCACCACCTCACCCTCACCATCTCACCCTCACCACCTCACCCTCTCACCCCCTCACCACCTCACCCCCTCACCCTCTCACACCCTCACGTCCTCACCCTCACCACCTCACCCTCACCACCTCACCCTCACCATCTCACCCTCACCACCTCACCCTCACCAACTCACCCTCACCAGTCTTCACCCTCACCCCCCTCACCCTCACCCCCGTCACCACCTGACCCCCTCACCCTCACCCCCTCACCCCCTCACCATCTCACCCTCACCACCTCACCCTCACCCCCTCACCACTCACCACCTCACCACCTCACCCTCACCATCTCACCCTCACCACCTCACCACCTCACCCTCACCATCTCACCCTCACCATCTCACCCTCACCCCCTCACCCTCACCACCTCACCCTCACCACCTCACCCTCACCACCTCACCATCTCACCCTCACCACCTCACCCTCACCACCTCACCCTCACCATCTCACCCTCACCATCTCACCCTCACCCCCTCACCCTCACCACCTAACCCTCACCATCTCACCCCTCACCACCTCACCCTCACCAACTCACCCTCACCATCTCACCCTCACCCCCTCACCCTCACCACCTCACCCTCACCATCTCACCCTCACCCCCTCATCCTCACCACCTCACCCTCACCATCTCACCCTCACCACCTCACCCTCACCAACTCACCCTCACCATCTCACCCTCACCCCCTCACCCTCACCACCTCACCCTCACCAACTCACCCTCACCACCTCACCCTCACCATCTCACCCATACCCCCTCACCCTCACCCCCTCACCCTCACCATCTCACCCTCACCAACTCACCCTCACCAACCTCACCCTCACCACCTCACCCTCACCATCTCACCCTCACCAACTCACCCTCACCATCTCACCCTCACCATCACACCTCTCACCCCCCTCACCACCTCACCCTCACCACCTCACCCTCACCATCTCACCCTCACCCCCTCACCCTCACCAACTCACCCTCACCATCTCACCCTCACCCCCTCACCCTCACCACCTCACCCTCACCATCTCACCCTCACCATCTCACCCTCACCACCTCACCCTCACCACCGCACCCTCACCATCTCACCCTCACCACCTCACCCTCACCATCTCACCCTCACCATCTCACCCTCACCACCTCACCCTCACCACCTCACCCTCACCAACTCACCCTCACCAGCTCACCCTCACCCCCTCACCACCTCACCCTCACCACTCACCCTCACCATCTCACCCTCACCATCTCACCCTCACCTTCTCACCCCCTCACCACCCACCCTCACCACCTCACCCTCACCACCTCACCCTCACCACCTCACCACTCACCCTCACCACTCACCTCACCACCTCACCCTCACACATCTCACCCTCACCACCTCACCCTCACCACCTCACCCTCACCACCTCACCTCACCACTCACCCTCACCATCCTCACCCTCACCCCCTCACCCTCACCACCTCACCTCACCACCTCACCCTCACCCCTCACCCTCACCACCCACCCTCACCCCCTCACCCTCACCACCTCACCCTCACCCTCCCTCACCCTCACCACCTCACCCTCACCCACCTCACCCTCACCCCCTCACCTCACCACCCTCACCACCTCACCCTCACCATCTCACCCTCACCATCCTCACCCTCACCACCTCACCCTCACCACCTCACCTCTCACCACCTCACCCTCACCATCTCACCCTCACCACCTCACCCTCACCACCCCCTCTCACCCTCACCCCCTCACCCTCACCATCTCACCCTCACCACCTCAACCTCACCACTCACCCTCACCATCTCA
>NW_027615430.1:0-43274 GCF_965212315.1 Lampetra planeri | reverse complement strand
CTCTCGCTCACTCACTCACTCATCTACCTCACCCCACTCACTCACTCACTCACTCATCTACTCACCAGTCACTCACCTCACTCACTCACCCACTCACTCACCCACTCACTCACCCACTCACTCATCTACTCACCCACTCACTCACCCACTCGCTCACTCACTCACTCATCTACTCACCCACTCACTCACCCACTCACTCACTCATCTACTCACCCACTCACTCACCCACTCGCTCACTCACTCACTCATCTACTCACCCCAGTCACTCACCCACTCACTCACTCACCCACTCACTCACCCACTCGCTCACTCACTCACTCATCTACTCACCCAGTCACTCACCCACTCACTCACCCACTCGCTCACTCACTCACTCATCTATTCACCCAGTCACTCACCCACTCACTCACTCATCGACTCACCCACTCACTCATTCACCCACTCGCTCACTCACTCACCCACCCACTCACCCACTCACTCACTCAGTCACTCATCTACTCACTCACACACTCATATACTCACCCACTCATTCATCTACTCACTCACCCACTCGCTCATTCACCCACTCACTCATCTACTCACTCACTCATCTACTCACTCACTCATCTACTCACTCACCCACTCACTCATCTACTCACCCAGTCACTCACCCACTCACTCACTCATCTACTCACCCACTCACTCACCCACTCACTCACTCATCTACTCACCCAGTCACTCACCCACTCACTCACTCATCTACTCACCCACTCACTCACCCACTCACCTCACTCACTCATCTACTCACCCACTCACTCACCCACTCGCTCACTCACTCACTCATCTACTCACCCACTCACTCACCCACTCGCTCACTCACTCACTCATCTACTCACCCAGTCACTCACCCACTCACTCACTCATCTACTCACCCACTCACTCACCCACTCACTCATCTACTCACCCACTCACTCACTCACTCATCTACTCACCCACTCACTCACTCATCTACTCACCCACTCACTCACCCACTCACTCACCCACTCGCTCACTCACTCATCTACTCACCCACTCACCAACTCACTCATCTACTCACCCACTCATCCACTCACTCGCCAACTCACTCACCCACTCACTCACCCACTCACTCATTCACCCACTCACTCACCCACTCGCTCACTCACTCACCCACTCACTCACCAACTCACTCACCCACTCACTCACCCACTCACTCCTATCTACTCCCCCCCCTCACACACCACTCACTCACTCTCCTCATCCTCACTCCCACGCACTCCCTCCTCCCACACTCACCCACTCACTCACTCACTCATCTACCTCGCCACTCCAGTCACCCACTCACTCACCCACTCACTCATCTACTCACCCACTCACTCACCCACTCACCAATCCTACCCTCACCCACTCACTCACCCACTCGCTCATCACTCACTCATCTACTCCCCCCAGTCACTCACCCACTCACTCACTCATCTACTCACCCACTCACTCACCCACTCACTCACCCACTCACTCATCTACTCACCCACTAACTCACCCACTCACTCATCTACTCACCCAGTCACTCACCCCACTCACTCACTCATCTACTCACCCACTCACTCACCCACTCCTCACTCATCTACTCACCCACTCACTCACCCACCTCACTCACCCACTCACTCATCTACTCACCCACTCACTCACCCACTCGCTCACTCACTCACTCATCTACTCACCCCACGTCACTCACCCACTCACTCCATCTACTCAGCCCAGTCACTCACCCACTCACTCACTCATCTACTCACCCAGTCACTCACCCACTCACTCACCCACTCACTCATCTACTCACCCACTCACTCACCCACTCGCTCACGTCACTCACTCATCTACTCACCCCAGTCACTCACCCACTCACTCACTCATCTACTCACCCACTCACTCACCCACTCACTCATCTACTCACCCACTCACTCACCCACTCGCTCACTCACTCACTCATCTACTCACCCAGTCACTCACCCACTCACTCACTCATCTACTCACCCACTCACTCACCCACTCACTCACCCACTCACTCACTCATCTACTCACCCACTCACTCACCCACTCGCTCACTCACTCACTCATCTACTCACCCAGTCACTCACCCACTCACTCACTCACTCATCTACTCACCCACTCACTCACTCACTCACCCACTCACTCACTCATCTACTCACCCACTCACTCACCCACTCACTCACCCACTCGCTCACTCACTCACTCATCTACTCACCCAGTCACTCACCCACTCACTCACTCATCTACTCACCCACTCACTCACCCACTCACTCACTCATCTACTCACCCACTCACTCATTCACCCACTCACTCACCCACTCACTCACCCACTCTCTCACTCATCTACTCACCCAGTCACTCACCCACTCACTCACTCATCTACTCACCCAGTCACTCACCCACTCACTCACCCACTCGCTCACTCACTCACTCATCTATTCACCCAGTCACTCACCCACTCACTCACTCATCGACTCACCCACTCACTCATTCACCCACTCGCTCACTCACTCACCCACCCACTCACCCACTCACTCACTCAGTCACTCATCTACTCACTCACACACTCATATACTCACCCACTCATTCATCTACTCACTCACCCACTCGCTCATTCACCCACTCACTCATCTACTCACTCACTCATCTACTCACTCACTCATCTACTCACTCACCCACTCACTCATCTACTCACCCACTCACTCACCCACTCGCTCACTCACTCACTCATCTACTCACCCAGTCACTCACCCACTCACTCACTCATCTACTCACCCACTCACTCACCCACTCACTCATCTACTCACCCACTCACTCACTCATCTACTCACCCACTCACTCACTCATCTACTCACCCACTCACTCACCCACTCACTCACCCACTCGCTCACTCACTCATCTACTCACCCACTCACCAACTCACTCATCTACTCACCCACTCATCCACTCACTCGCCAACTCACTCACCCACTCACTCACCCACTCACTCATTCACCCACTCACTCACCCACTCGCTCACTCACTCACCCACTCACTCACCAACTCACTCACCCACTCACTCACCCACTCACTCACCCACTCACTCACTCATCTACTCACCCACTCACTCACCCACTCACTCACTCACTCATCTACTCACCCACTCACTCACCCACTCACTCACCCACTCACTCACTCACTCATCTACTCACCCACTCACTCACCCACTCACTCACCCACTCACTCATCTACTCACCCACTAACTCACCCACTCACTCATCTACTCACCCAGTCACTCACCCACTCACTCACTCATCTACTCACCCACTCACTCACCCACTCACTCACTCATCTACTCACCCACTCACTCACCCACTCGCTCACTCACTCACTCATCTACTCACCCAGTCACTCACCCACTCACTCATCTACTCACCCAGTCACTCACCCACTCACTCATCTACTCACCCACTCACTCACCCACTCGCTCACTCACTCACTCATCTACTCACCCAGTCACTCACCCACTCACTCATCTACTCACCCACTCACTCACCCACTCACTCATCTACTCACCCACTCACTCACCCACTCGCTCACTCACTCACTCATCTACTCACCCAGTCACTCACCCACTCACTCACTCATCTACTCACCCACTCACTCACCCACTCACTCACTCATCTACTCACCCACTCACTCACCCACTCGCTCACTCACTCACTCATCTACTCACCCAGTCACTCACCCACTCACTCACTCACTCATCTACTCACCCACTCACTCACTCACTCACCCACTCACTCACTCACTCATCTACTCACCCACTCACTCACCCACTCACTCACTCACTCACCCACTCACTCACTCATCTACTCACCCACTCACTCACCCACTCACTCACCCACTCGCTCACTCACTCACTCATCTACTCACCCAGTCACTCACCCACTCACTCACTCATCTACTCACCCACTCACTCACCCACTCACTCACCCACTCGCTCACTCACTCACTCATCTACTCACCCACTCACTCACCCACTCACTCACTCATCTACTCACCCACTCACTCATTCACCCACTCACTCACCCACTCACTCACCCACTCACTCACTCATCTACTCACCCAGTCACTCACCCACTCACTCACTCATCTACTCACCCAGTCACTCACCCACTCACTCACTCACCCACTCGCTCACTCACTCACTCATCTACTCACCCAGTCACTCACCCACTCACTCACTCATCTACTCACCCAGTCACTCACCCACTCACTCACTCACCCACTCGCTCACTCACTCACTCATCTACTCACCCAGTCACTCACCCACTCACTCACTCATCGACTCACCCACTCACTCATTCACCCACTCGCTCACTCACTCACCCACCCACTCACCCACTCACTCACTCAGTCACTCATCTACTCACACACACACTCATATACTCACTCACTCACTCATCTACTCACTCACCCACTCGCTCATTCACCCACTCACTCATATACTCACTCACTCATCTACTCACTCACTCATATACTCACTCACTCATCTACTCACTCACTCACTCACTCATATACTCACTCACTCATATACTCACTCACTCATCTACTCACTCACTCACTCACTCACTCATACTCACCCACTCATTCATCTACTCACTCACCCACTCGCTCATTCACCCACTCACTCATCTACTCACTCACTCATCTACTCACTCACTCACCCACTCACTCACTCACCCACTCACTCACTCATCTACTCACTCACTCACTCACCCACTCACTCACCCACTCACTCACTCACTCACCCACTCACTCATCTACTCACCCACTCACTCACCCACTCACTCACTCACTCATCTACTCACCCACTCACTCACCCACTCGCTCACTCACTCACTCATCTACTCACCCAGTCACTCACCCACTCACTCACTCATCTACTCACCCACTCACTCACTCACTCACTCATCTACTCACCCAGTCACTCACCCACTCACTCACTCACCCACTCACTCACTCACCCACTCACTCACTCATCTACTCACCCACTCACTCACTCACTCACTCATCTACTCACCCACTCACTCACCCACTCACTCACCCACTCGCTCACTCACTCATCTACTCACCCACCTACTCATCCACTCACTCACTCATCTACTCACTCACTCACTCACCCACTCACTCACCCACTCACTCACTCACTCACCCACTCACTCATCTACTCACCCACTCACTCACCCACTCACTCACTCACTCATCTACTCACCCACTCACTCACCCACTCGCTCACTCACTCACTCATCTACTCACCCACTCACTCACCCACTCACTCACTCATCTACTCACCCAGTCACTCACCCACTCACTCACTCACCCACTCGCTCACTCACTCACTCATCTATTCACCCAGTCACTCACCCACTCACTCACTCATCTACTCACCCAGTCACTCACCCACTCACTCACTCATCGACTCACCCACTCACTCATTCACCCACTCGCTCACTCACTCACCCACCCACTCACCCACTCACTCACTCAGTCACTCATCTACTCACTCATCTACTCACTCACACACTCATATACTCACCCACTCATTCATCTACTCACTCACCCACTCGCTCATTCACCCACTCACTCATCTACTCACTCACTCATCTACTCACTCACTCACTCACTCATCTACTCACTCACTCATCTACTCACTCACTCACTCACTCATCTACTCACTCACTCATCTACTCACTCACTCACTCACTCATCTACTCACTCACTCATCTACTCACCCACTCACTCACTCATCTACTCACTCACTCATCTACTCACCCACTCACTCACCCACTCACTCACTCATCTACTCACTCACTCATCTACTCACCCACTCACTCATCTACTCACTCACCCACTCGCTCATTCACCCACTCACTCACTCATCTACTCACCCACTCACTCACCCACTCACTCACCCACTCACTCACTCATCTACTCACCCACTCACTCACCCACTCACTCACCCACTCACTCATCTACTCACCCACTCACTCATCTACTCACCCACTCACTCACTCATCTACTCACTCACCCACTCACTCATCTACTCACCCACTCACTCACCCACTCGCTCACTCACTCACTCATCTACTCACCCAGTCACTCACCCACTCACTCACTCATCTACTCACCCACTCACTCACCCACTCGCTCACTCACTCACTCATCTACTCACCCAGTCACTCACCCACTCACTCACTCACTCATCTACTCACCCACTCACTCACTCACTCACCCACTCACTCACTCATCTACTCACCCACTCACTCACCCACTCGCTCACTCACTCATCTACTCACCCAGTCACTCACCCACTCACTCACTCATCTACTCACCCACTCACTCATTCACCCACTCACTCACCCACTCACTCACCCACTCACTCACTCATCTACTCACCCAGTCACTCACCCACTCACTCACTCATCTACTCACCCAGTCACTCACCCACTCACTCACTCACCCACTCGCTCACTCACTCACTCATCTATTCACCCAGTCACTCACCCACTCACTCACTCATCTACTCACCCAGTCACTCACCCACCCACTCACTCACCCACTCGCTCACTCACTCACTCATCTATTCACCCAGTCACTCACCCACTCACTCACTCATCGACTCACCCACTCACTCATTCACCCACTCGCTCACTCACTCACCCACCCACTCACCCACTCACTCACTCAGTCACTCATCTACTCACTCACACACTCATATACTCACCCACTCATTCATCTACTCACTCACCCACTCGCTCATTCACCCACTCACTCATCTACTCACTCACTCATCTACTCACTCACTCATCTACTCACCCACTCACTCATCTACTCACTCACTCATCTACTCACCCACTCACTCATCTACTCACTCACCCACTCACTCACTCATCTACTCACTCACTCATCTACTCACCCACTCACTCATCTACTCACCCACTCACTCACCCACTCACTCACCCACTCACTCATTCACCCACTCACTCACTCATCTACTCACTCACTCATCTACTCACCCACTCATTCATCTACTCACTCACCCACTCGCTCATTCACCCACTCACTCACTCATCTACTCACTCACTCATCTACTCACCCAGTCACTCATCTACTCACCCACTCATCTACTCACCCACTCACTCACCCACTCACTCATCTACTCACCCACTCACCCACTCACTCATCCACTCGCCAACTCACCCACTCACTCACTCACCCACTCACTCACCCACTCACTCACCCACTCACCCACTCACTCACCCACTCACTCAGTCACTCACCCACTCACTCAGTCACTCATCTACTCACCCACTCATTCACCCACTCACTCACTCACTCACCCACTCATTCACTTATCTACTCACCCACTCACTCATCTACTCACCCAGTCACTCAGTCAACCAGTCACTCAGTCACTCACCCACTCATTCACCCACCCATCCACTCACCTACTCATTCACCCACTCACTCACTCACTCATCTACTCACTCACTCACCCACTCACTCACCCACTCACTCACTCATCGACTCACCCACTCACTATCTACTCACCCACTCACGCATCTACTCACCCACTCGCTCATTCACCCACTCACTCATCTACTCACTCACTCATCTACTCACTCACCCACTCGCTCATTCACCCACTCGCTCATTCACTCACTCATTCACCCACTCACTCACTCACTCATCTACTCACCCACTCACTCACTAATCTACTCAACCAGTCACTCACTCGCCCGCTCATTCACCCACCCATCCACTCACCCACTCACTCATCTACTCACCCACTCACTCACTCATCCACTCGCCAACTCACCCACTCACTCACCCACTCACTCACCCACTCACTCACCCACTCACTCACTCACCCACTCACCCACTCACTCAGTCACTCAGTCACTCACTCAGTCACTCATCTACTCACCCACTCATTCACCCAGTCACTCACTCACCCACTCATTCACTCATCTACTCACTCACCCACTCACTCAGTCACTCACCCACTCAGTCACTCACCCACTCACTCAGTCACTCATCCACTCGCCAACTCACCCACTCACTCACTCATCCACTCACCCACTCACTCAGTCACTCACCCACTCACTCACTCACCCACTCACTCATCTACTCACCCACTCACTCAGTCACTCACCCACTCAGTCACTCACCCACTCACTCAGTCACTCATCCACTCGCCAACTCACCCACTCACTCACTCATCCACTCACCCACTCACTCAGTCACTCACCCACTCACTCACTCACCCACTCACTCAGTCACTCACCCACTCACTCACTCAGTCACTCACCCACTCACTCACTCATCCACTCACCCACTCACTCAGTCACTCACCCACTCACTCAGTCACTCACCCAGTCACTCACCCACTCACCCACTCGCTCATTCACCCACTCACTCACTCATCTACTCACCCACTCACTCACTCATCCACTCGCCAACTCACCCACTCACTCACTCACCCACTCACTCACCCACCCATTCACTCACTCACCCACTCACTCACTCACCCACTCACCCACTCACTCAGTCACTCACCCACTCAGTCACTCACCCACTCACTCAGTCACTCATCTACTCACCCACTCATTCACCCACTCACTCACTCACCCACTCATTCACTCATCTACTCATCCACTCACTCATCTATTCACCCACTCACTCACCCACTCACCCACTCAGTCACTCACCCACTCAGTCACTCACCCACTCACTCAGTCACTCACTCATCCACTCACCCACTCACTCAGTCACTCACCCACTTACTCACTCACCCACTCACCCAGTCACTCAGTCCACTCAGTCACTCACCACTCAGCTACTCGCCCGCTCATTCACCCACCCACTCAGTCACTCACTTACTCACCCGCTCACTCATCTACTCACTCGCTCTTCCACTCGCCCACTTGCTCATCCACTTGCCCATTCGTCAACTAAGTCACTCACCCACTCGCTCATGCACTCACCCACTCGCTCATGCACTCACCCACTACTCGCACACCCATCCACTCACTCACCCACCTACTCACCCTCTCGCTCGCATACTCACCCGCACACACCCACTCACCCACTTACTCATCCACTCACACACTCACCCACCTACTCATCCACTCACTCGCTCACCCACTTACTCATCCACTCACACACTCACCCACTTACTCATCCACTCACACACACACTCACACTCGCTCTCACACTGTCTCATCCACTCGCACACTCACCCACTCGCCCACCTACTCATCCACTCACTCGCTCATCCACTCACACACTCACACACATACACTCGCCCACCTACTCATCCACTCACTCGCTCATCCACTCGCACACTCACCCACTCGCCCACCTACTCATCCACTCACTCGCTCATCCACTCACACACTCACACACATACACTCGCCCACCTACTCATCCACTCAGTCACTCACCCACTCCCTCAGTCACTCATCCACTCGCCAACTCACCCACCCACTCACTCAGTCACTCACCCACTCACTCAGTCACTCACTCACTCATCCACTCACTCAGTCACTCACCCAGTCACTCACCCACTCACCCACTCGCTCATTCACCCACTCACTCACTCATCTACTCACCCACTCACACACTCATACACTCACCCACCTACTCATCCACTCACACTCACACACACACACACTCACGCTCGCTCACACACACTCATACACTCACTCACCTACTCATACACTCACACTCATGCACGCACAGTCGCACTCACACACTCACCTACTCATCCACTCACTCACTCGCTCACACTCGCTCACACACACTCACCTACTCATACACTCACTCACTCGCTCACACACACTCACCCACTTACTCATCCACTCACACACACTCATCCACTCACTCACCTACTCACACACTCATACACTCACTCACCTACTCACACACTCACTCACTCGCTCACACACTCATACACTCACTCACCTACTCATACACTCACACTCACGCACGCACAGTCGCACTCACACACACTCACACACTCACCTACTCATCCACTCACACTCACTCACACACACACTCACACACACATACACTCACCCACCTACTCATCCACTCACACTCACTCACACGCACACTCACGCTCGCTCACACACACTCATACACTCACTCACCTACTCATACACTCACACTCACGCACACACAGTCGCACTCACACACACTCACACACTCACCTACTCATCCACTCACTCACTCGCTCTCACACACTCACACACTCACACACACTCACACACTCACACACACTCACACACTCACCTACTCATACACTCACACTCACTCGCTCACACACACTCTCACTCACTCGCTCTCACACTGTCTCATCCACTCACTCACACACACACTCACCCACTCGCCCACCTACTCATCCACTCACTCACTCGCTCACACACACACACACACTCGCTCACACACACTCACACACTCGCTCTGATGGGTGGGTGGGCTTTGTGGATTAGTAATATCTGTGGGTGGGTGAGTGAGTAGCTCAGTGGTCTGTTAAGTGAATGAATGAATGGGTGGGGTGGGTGACGCGGTGAGTTTGTGAGTGAGTGGTTTGTTAAGTGAATGAGTGAATGGGTGGGTGAGGTGGTTCGTGGGGTGGTGAGTGAGGTGGTGAGTGAGGTGGTGAGTGAGGTGGTGAGTGAGGTGGTGAGTGAGGTGGTGAGTGAGGTGGTGAGTGAGGTGGTGAGTGAGGTGGTGAGTGAGGTGGTGAGTGAGGTGGTGAGTGAGGTGGTGAGTGAGGTGGTGAGTGAGGTGGTGAGTGAGGTGGTGAGTGAGGTGGTGAGTGAGGTGGTGAGTGAGGTGGTGAGTGAGGTGGTGAGTGAGGTGGTGAGTGAGGTGGTGAGTGAGGTGGTGAGTGAGGTGGTGAGTGAGGTGGTGAGTGAGGTGGTGAGTGAGGTGGTGAGTGAGGTGGTGAGTGAGGTGGTGAGTGAGGTGGTGAGTGAGGTGGTGAGTGAGGTGGTGAGTGAGGTGGTGAGTGAGGTGGTGAGTGAGGTGGTGAGTGAGGTGGTGAGTGAGGTGGTGAGTGAGGTGGTGAGTGAGGTGGTGAGTGAGGTGGTGAGTGAGGTGGTGAGTGAGGTGGTGAGTGAGGTGGTGAGTGAGGTGGTGAGTGAGGTGGTGAGTGAGGTGGTGAGTGAGGTGGTGAGTGAGGTGGTGAGTGAGGTGGTGAGTAGGTGAGTGGTGAGTCGGGGAGCGAGTCGTCGATTCAATGAATGAATGGGTGTGGCTGCATCGTGAGTGGGTGAGTGGGTGATTGCATGAGTGGGTGAGTGGGTGATTGCATGAGTGGGTGAGTGGGTCAGTGCGTGAGTGGGTGAGTGGGTGAGTGGGTGAGTGGGTGAGTGGGTGAGTGGGTGAGTGCGTGAGTGCGTGAGTGGGTGAGTGGGTGATTGCGTGAGTGGGTGAGTGGGTGATTGCGTGAGTGGGTGAGTGGGTCAGTGCGTGAGTGGGTGAGTGGGTGAGTGGGTGAGTGGGTGAGTGGGTGAGTGGGTGAGTGGGTGAGTGGGTGAGTGGGTGAGTGCGTGAGTGGGTGATTGCGTGAGTGGGTGATTGCGTGAGTGGGTGATTGCGTGAGTGGGTGAGTGCGTGAGTGGGTGAGTGGGTGAGTGGGTTAGTGCGTGAGTGGGTGAGTGGGTGATTGCGTGAGTGGGTGAGTGCGTGAGTGGGTGATTGCATGAGTGGGTGAGTGGGTGATTGCATGAGTGGGTGAGTGGGTCAGTGCGTGAGTGGGTGAGTGGGTGAGTGGGTGAGTGGGTGATTGCGTGAGTGGGTGAGTGGGTGAGTGCGTGAGTGCGTGAGTGGGTGAGTGGGTGAGTGGGTGAGTGGGTGAGTGGGTGAGTGCGTGAGTGGGTGAGTGCGTGAGTGGGTGATTGCGTGAGTGGGTGATTGCGTGAGTGGGTGAGTGCGTGAGTGGGTGATTGCGTGAGTGGGTGATTGCGTGAGTGGGTGATTGCGTGAGTGGGTGATTGCGTGAGTGGGTGATTGCGTGAGTGGGTGATTGCGTGAGTGGGTGAGTGCGTGAGTGAGTAGGTGAGTGCATGAGTGAGTAGGTGAGTGCGTGAGTGGGTGAGTAGGTGATTGCGTGAGTGGGTCAGTGCGTGAGTGGGTGAGTGCGTGAGTGCGTGAGTGGGTGATTGCGTGAGTGGGTGAGTGCGTGAGTGGGTGAGTGCGTGAGTGGGTGAGTGGGTGAGTGGGTGATTGCGTGAGTGGGTGAGTGCGTGGGTGAGTGCATGAGTGGGTGAGTAGGTGATTGCGTGAGTGGGTCAGTGCGTGAGTGGGTCAGTGCGTGAGTGGGTGAGTGCGTGAGTGGGTGAGTGCGTGAGTGGGTGATTGCGTGAGTGCGTGAGTGAGTAGTAGGTGATTGCGTGAGTGGGTGAGTGCGTGAGTGGGTGAGTGGGTGAGTGCGTGAGTGGGTGAGTGGGTGAGTAGGTCAGTGCGTGAGTGCGTGAGTGAGTAGTAGGTGATTGCGTGAGTGGGTGAGTGCGTGAGTGGGTGAGTGAGTAGTAGGTGATTGCGTGAGTGCGTGAGTGCGTGAGTGGGTGAGTGCGTGAGTGAGTAGTAGGTGATTGCGTGAGTGCGTGAGTGCGTGAGTGGGTGAGTGAGTAGTAGGTGATTGCGTGAGTGGGTGAGTGCGTGAGTGGGTGAGTGGGTGAGTGCGTGAGTGGGTGAGTAGGTCAGTGCGTGAGTGGGTGAGTGGCTGAGTGCGTGAGTGCGTGAGTGAGTAGTAGGTGATTGCGTGAGTGCGTGAGTGCGTGAGTGCGTGAGTGCGTGAGTGCGTGAGTGCGTGAGTGCGTGAGTGCGTGAGTGCGTGAGTGGGTGAGTGGGTGAGTGCGTGAGTGCGTGAGTGCGTGAGTGCGTGAGTGCGTGAGTGCGTGAGTGGGTGAGTGCGTGAGTGGGTGAGTAGGTGATTGCGTGAGTGGGTGAGTGCGTGAGTGCGTGAGTAGGTGATTGCGTGAGTGGGTGAGTGCGTGAGTGGGTGAGTGCGTGAGTGCGTGAGTGCGTGAGTGGGTGAGTGCGTGAGTGGGTGAGTGCGTGAGTGCGTGAGTAGGTGAGTGCGTGAGTAGGTGAGTGCATGAGTGGGTGAGTAGGTGATTGCATGAGTGGGTAAGTGGGTGAGTAGGTCAGTGCGTGAGTGGGTGAGTGGCTGAGTGCGTGATTGTGTGAGTAGGTGAGTGGATGAGTGGAGAGTGCGTGAGTGGGTGAGTGCGTGAGTGGGTGAGTGTGTGAGTGCGTGAGTATGTGAGTAGGTGAGTAGGTGAGTGGATGAGTGGAGAGTGCGTGAGTGGGTGGAGTGAGTAGGTGATTGCGTGAGTGGGTGAGTGCGTGAGTGGGTGAGTGGGTGAGTGCGTGAGTGGGTGAGTGCGTGAGTGGGTCAGTGCGTGAGTGGGTCAGTGCGTGAGTGGGTGAGGCCTTGCACACGCGGTTCAATAATTAAAGAGTTTTATTTTGATTCTCTTTGAGTTCTTACGGTAAAGTTCACGTGGGTAGAAAATAAAATAAATAAACGTTTCGGGCACAAGCCAAGCTAGCGAAGAGTGTGGATTGCCTGCGGTCACCAAAGCTACAAATTAAGATTTATTTTGACTTGAAAATTTCGTGTAGGGATTCCTTTTGGAGCTTTATTTTAAGTTTGCGTGATTGCAGGAATGCACGCTCTGTGGATCTTTCGCTGAAGTCCACGTAGGTAGAAGATAAAAATAAGAAAATATCATGAAAAGTAAATAAAAATAATCAAATGAATCGAAAAATACTTAGAATTATTAAAATGAGAAATTAATCAAATACAATGTTTTTGTTACAATAATAATTTTTTTTTTACAATAATAAAATAAAATGCATTTTTTACAATAATACAATAAAATGTATTTACACCATTGGAACCTCATTTGCCAGTAAAAATATGATAATTGTTTTTGTACCCTTCTATCTGGCAACAAAACTGACACCTTTTTTTACAAGGAGTCATGTTTGCATAGACCACAATACCTGCAGTCATAATGCAAACAAACAACACAACTCTGATAATGTATGCGCTGTCCTTGAAGTTGATTGGTCCACACCCGAGACAGCTTTCCTTAGAGCCCAGTCTCACTTGGTGTTGGACCAGATGATGTCAAAAGGCGCACAACTCAAAGACAACGCACCATCAGAGTATTGAGAACTCGGGTTAAGCATTTACACTGAGACATCTCCTTTAGCAGTGGCAAAATATAGTACAGTAATAGGTTTTTACCATTTCATCTGGTACAAAAACTGACGCCTTTATACAAGGCATCATGTTTGCAATAACCACAACACAAGCAGTCAAAATGCAAACAAAAAGAAACAACTCTGATGATGATGATAATGATATGCGCTGTCCTTGAAGTTGATTGGTCCACACCCGAGACAGCTTTCCATAGAGCCTAGTCTCACTAGTCTCTAAGGAATTGTGCGCTTTTTGGCGTCATCTGGTCCAACACCAAGTGAGACTAGGCTCTAAGGAAAGCTGTCTCGGGTGTGGACCAATCAACTTCAAGGACAGTGCATACATTATCAGAGTTGTGTTGTTTGTTTGCATTATGGCTGCAGGTATTGTGGTCAATGCAAACATGACTCCTTGTAAAACAAGGTGTCAGTTTTGTTGCCAGATAGAAGGGTAAAAAAACAATTATAGTTTTTACTGGCAAATGAGGTTCCAATGGTGTAAATGCTTAACCCCGAGCTCTCATACTCTGATGGTGCATTGTCTTTGAGTTGTGCGCCTTTTGGCGTCATCTGGTCCAACCCATTTGAGGCTGGGCTCTAAGGAAGCAGCCGTCCTCAGGTGAAGAACAGGTCTGTCAGACGCTGTCTTTCCGACAGACCTGCTCATTCAGACGCTGTCTTTCCGACAGACCTGTTCATTCAGACGCTGTCTTTCCGACAGAGCTGTTCATTCAGACGCTGTCTTTCCGACAGCCCTGTTCATTCAGACGCTGTCTTTCCGACAGACCTGCTCATTCAGACGCTGTCTTTCCGACAGACCTGTTCATTCAGACGCTGTCTTTCTGACAGAGCTGTTCTTTCAGACGCTGTCTTTCCGACAGACCTGTTCATTCAGACGCTGTCTTTCCGACAGACCTGTTCATTCAGACGCTGTCTTTCCGACAGACCTGTTCATTCAGACGCTGTCTTTCCGACAGAGCTGTTCATTCAGACGCTGTCTTTCCGACAGAGCTGTTCATTCAGACGCTGTCTTTCCGACAGCCCTGTTCATTCAGACGCTGTCTTTCCGACAGAGCTGTTCATTCAGACGCTGTCTTTCCGACAACCCTGTTCATTCAGACGCTGTCTTTCCGACAGACCTGTTCATTCAGACGCTGTCTTTCCGACAGACCTGTTCATTCAGACGCTGTCTTTCCGACAGACCTGTTCATTCAGACGCTGTCTTTCCGACAGACCTGCTCATTCAGACGCTGTCTTTCCGACAGACCTGCTCATTCAGACGCTGTCTTTCCGACAGACCTGTTCATTCAGACGCTGTCTTTCCGACAGACCTGCTCATTCAGACGCTGTCTTTCCGACAGACCTGCTCATTCAGACGCTGTCTTTCCGACAGACCTTCCCATTCAGACGCTGTCTTTCCGACAGACCTGTTCATTCAGACGCTGTCTTTCCGACAGACCTGCTCATTCAGACGCTGTCTATCCGACAGACCTGCCCATTCAGACGCTGTCTTTCCGACAGACCTGCCCATTCAGACGCTGTCTTTCCGACAGACCTGCTCATTCAGACGCTGTCTTTCCGACAGACCTGTTCATTCAGACGCTGTCTTTCCGACAGAGCTGCTCTTCAGACGCTGTCTTTCCGACAGACCTGTTCATTCAGACGCTGTCTTTCCGACAGACCTGTTCTCCACCTGAGGACGGCTGCTTGCGTTGTGGCCGAAACGTCGTGAGAATTATTTTATAATGTTTTATTTGTATTATTTTATTATTTCCCTTCTACGTGACTTTACCGAAAGAACCAGGAAGATAACATTTTTTTTTATAGTGTAATGTTTATTTAAATGTATAAAAAAGTTTATTATTTATTTTATTTTTAATGCATTTTTATTTTATTAATTTGGTTTTTATTATTTTTATTTATTTTTCATTTAATTGTACTAATTTCTATTTGATTTTTATATTTTTTTATTTTATAAACTTTTTGATTTTCTATCTCCGTGATTTTCCCGAAAGCACCACGAAGAATAATTAGAGAGTTTTAGTTTGAGTCGTTTTCATGTTTTCGTTTCAATAGGTCACTCGTTTTGAGGCCGTGTATGCCTAGGGGCGCAAAGCTCCCCCAGGTAGCCTCCAGCAGGGCTGTAGGGGCAAGTGCTGTTAGTAGCACCACCTATGACGCACACACAGACAAAGCTCCCCCAGGTAGCCTCCATCAGGGCTGTAGGGGCAAGTGCTGTTAGTAGCACCACCTATGACGTACACACAGACAAAGCTCCCCCAGGTAGCCTCCATCAGGGCTGTAGGGGCAAGTGCTGTTAGTAGCACCACCTATGACGTACACACAGACAAAGCTCCCCCAGGTAGCCTCCATCAGGGCTGTAGGGGCAAGTGCTGTTAGTAGCACCACCTATGACGTACACACAGACAAAGCTCCCCCAGGTAGCCTCCATCAGGGCTGTAGGGGCAAGTGCTGTTAGTAGCACCACCTATGACGTACACACAGACAAAGCTCCCCCAGGTAGCCTCCATCAGGGCTGTAGGGGCAAGTGCTGTTAGTAGCACCACCTATGACGCACACACAGACAAAGCTCCCCCAGGTAGCCTCCATCAGGGCTGTAGGGGCAAGTGCTGTTAGTAGCACCACCTATGACGTACACACAGACAAAGCTCCCCCAGGTAGCCTCCATCAGGGCTGTAGGGGCAAGTGCTGTTAGTAGCACCACCTATGACGTACACACAGACAAAGCTCCCCCAGGTAGCCTCCATCAGGGCTGTAGGGGCAAGTGCTGTTAGTAGCACCACCTATGACGCACACACAGACAAAGCTCCCCCAGGTAGCCTCCATCAGGGCTGTAGGGGCAAGTGCTGTTAGTAGCACCACCTATGACGCACACACAGACAAAGCTCCCCCAGGTAGCCTCCATCAGGGCTGTAGGGGCAAGTGCTGTTAGTAGCACCACCTATGACGCACACACAGACAAAGCTCCCCCAGGTAGCCTCCATCAGGGCTGTAGGGGCAAGTGCTGTTAGTAGCACCACCTATGACGCACACACAGACAAAGCTCCCCCAGGTAGCCTCCATCAGGGCTGTAGGGGCAAGTGCTGTTAGTAGCACCACCTATGACGCACACACAGACAAAGCTCCCCCAGGTAGCCTCCATCAGGGCTGTAGGGGCAAGTGCTGTTAGTAGCACCACCTATGACGTACACACAGACAAAGCTCCCCCAGGTAGCCTCCATCAGGGCTGTAGGGGCAAGTGCTGTTAGTAGCACCACCTATGACGCACACACAGACAAAGCTCCCCCAGGTAGCCTCCATCAGGGCTGTAGGGGCAAGTGCTGTTAGTAGCACCACCTATGACGCACACACAGACAAAGCTCCCCCAGGTAGCCTCCAGCAGGGCTGTAGGGGCAAGTGCTGTTAGTAGCACCACCTATGACGTACACACAGACAAAGCTCCCCCAGGTAGCCTCCATCAGGGCTGTAGGGGCAAGTGCTGTTAGTAGCACCACCTATGACGCACACACAGACAAAGCTCCCCCAGGTAGCCTCCAGCAGGGCTGTAGGGGCAAGTACTGTTAGTAGCACCACCTATGACGCACACACAGACAAAGCTCCCCCAGGTAGCCTCCATCAGGGCTGTAGGGGCAAGTGCTGTTAGTAGTAGCGAGTAGCACCACCTGTGACACACACACAGACAAAGCTCCCCCAGGTAGCCTCTAGCAGGGCTGTAGGGGCAAGTGCTGTTAGTAGCAAGTAGCAGCACCTATGATGTACACACAGACACATCTCCTCCAGGTAGCCTCCATCAGGGCTGTAGGGGCAAGTGCTGTTAGTAGTAGCGAGTAGCACCACCTATGATGTACACAGACAGAGCTCCCCCAGGTAGCCTCTAGCAAGGCTCTAGGGGCAAGTGCTGTTAGTAGCAAGTAGCAGTGTCTGTGGCTACACAGAGGGGGTGAGTGAACACCACCAACCCCCTTCCCGGCCGCCTTTGTCTCTCCAGTGTCACTACACTGGCACTCCTCCACCCACACAGGTAGAGACAAAGGCCCCCCCCCCTTCCCCAGGTAGCCTCTGATAGACTGTCTGGCTCAAGTGCTGTGAGCAGCGGGCACCTTCATAGGTGGCGGCACTGGGGCACACAGAGAGAGGGGTGGGTGGGTGTGGTGAGTGTGGTGGGTGAGTGAGTGTGGTGAGTGAGTGTGGTGAGTGTGGTGAGTGTGGTGTGTGGTTGGTGAGTGTGGGGAGTGGTGGGTGTGATCTGTGGTGAGTGGGGAGTGTGGTGAGGGGTGTGTAGTGGGGTGTGTGTGAGTGGTGGGTGAGTGTGGTGAGTGTGGTGGGTGGTGAGTGTGGTGGGTCTGGTGAGTGTGGTGGGTGAGTGTGGTGAGTGTGGTGGGTGAGTGTGGTGAGTGTGGTGGGTGGGTGGTGTGTATGTTGAGGGAGTGTGGTGAGTGTGGTGAGTGAGTGAGAGTGGTGAGTGCGTGAGAGTGGTGAGTGTGGTGGGTGAGTGAGTGTGGTGGGTGAGTGAGTGTGGTGAGTGAGTGTGTGTGGTTGGTGAGTGTGGTGAGTGTGGTGGTGGTGGGTGTGAGTGGGGAGTGGTGGGTGGGTGGTGAGTGAGTGGTGAGTGAGTGGTGAGTGTGGTGTGTGGTTGGTGAGTGTGGGGAGTGGTGGGTGTGATCTGTGGTGAGTGGGGAGTGTGGTGAGGGGTGTGTAGTGGGGTGTGTGTGAGTGGTGGGTGAGTGTGGTGAGTGTGGTGGGTGAGTGTGTGTGGTTGGTGAGTGTGGTGAGTGAGTGTGGTGAGTGAGTGTGTGTGGTTGGTGAGTGTGGTGAGTGTGGTGGTGGTGGGTGTGAGTGGGGAGTGGTGGGTGGGTGGTGAGTGGGGTGAGTGAGTGGTGAGTGTGGTGTGTGGTTGGTGAGTGTGGGGAGTGGTGGGTGTGATCTGTGGTGAGTGGGGAGTGTGGTGAGGGGTGTGTAGTGGGGTGTGTGTGAGTGTGGTGAGTGTGGTGGGTGGTGAGTGTGGTGGGTGGTGAGTGTGGTGGGTCTGGTGAGTGTGGTGGGTGAGTGTGGTGAATGTGGTGGGTGAGTGTGGTGAGTGTGGTGAGTGTGGTGGGTGGGTGGTGTTGAGGGAGTGTGGTGAGTGTGGTGAGTGAGTGAGAGTGGTGAGTGCGTGAGAGTGGTGAGTGTGGTGAGTGAGAGTGGTGAGTGAGAGTGGTGAGTGAGTGTGGTGAGTGAGTGTGGTGAGTTAGTGTGGTGTGCGAGTGGTGAGTGCGTGAGAGTGGTGAGTGAGTGTGGTGAGTTAGTGTGGTGAGTGAGTGGTGAGTGAGCGTGGTGAGCGGTGGGTGTAGTGGTTAGCGCTACGCTGCGCTACGAACCCGGCGACCCGAGTTCGATTCCCGCTCACGGCCAACACACACAGTGACGATTATCTGAACCGGTCCTGGGCCTCCCCTAGGTCGACTCAGCCTCAACTGAGTACCTGGTGCGGTGTGTAGTGAACATCGCTAGCACTGGGGAGACAAAGGCGGCCGGGCGTGGTGCTGGCCACCCCACCCCCTCGTGTGCCGTGCCGGCCTTCATAGGTGCTACTCGCTAACAGCACTTGCCCCTACAGTCTGTTGAGGCTACACGGGGGATCTTTGTCTTTGCATACCACCACCACCACCCCCCTTTCCCGTCCGTCTTTGTCTCTCTCTCTCCATCGTCGACACACCGTGACACTCGCTCACCCACACAGACAAAGAGACAAAGCCCCCCCCCCCCTTCCCCCAGGTAGCCTCTGACATACCGTCAGGGCAAGTGCTGTGAGCAACAGGGCACCTACAAAGGGCTTCAGTGTGGCACCTAAACCTCTGCACCACCCCCACACACGCACACACACAGCCAGGCACTGTACGGCACTGTACCAAGCTGGTCCACACCCCCCCCCCCCCTTCGGTTAATCCGCTCACAGACCCCTCGACCCTCCCTCCCCCCAGAGATTAAGATTCCTAAATGAGAGCTCATTACAGCCACTCGCTCGCTCGCTCGCTCGCTCGCTCACCTACCCACTCGCTCACCTACTCGCTCACTCACCCACTCACCCACTCACTCACCCACTCACCTACTCGCTCACCTACCCACTCGCTCACCTACTCGCTCACCTACCCACTCGCTCACCTACTCGCTCACTCACCCACTCACCTACCCACTCACTCACCTACTCGCTCACTCACCCACTCACCCACTCACCCACTCACTCACCCACTCACCTACTCGCTCACCTACCCACTCGCTCACCTACGTGCCAGCCCGCTCACCTGCCCGCTCACCTGCCCGCTCACCTGCCCGCTCACCTGCCCGCTCACTTACCCACTCACCTACCCACTCACCTACCCACTCACTCACCTACTCGCTCACCTACGTGCCAGCCCGCTCACCTGCCCGCTCACTTACCCACTCACCTACCCACTCACTCACCTACTCACTCACTCACCCACTCACTCACCCACTCACTCACCCACTCACCTACTCGCTCACCTACGTGCCAGCCCGCTCACCTGCCCGCTCACTTACCCACTCACCCACCCACTCACTCACCTACTCGCTCACCTACTCGCTCACTCACCCACTCACTCACCCACTCACTCACCTACTCGCTCACTCACCTACTCGCTCACTCACCCACTCACTCACCCACTCACCTACTCGCTCACCTACGTGCCAGCCCGCTCACCTGCCCGCTCACTTACCCACTCACCCACCCACTCACTCACCTACTCGCTCACTCACCCACTCACTCACCCACTCACTCACCTACTCGCTCACCTACCCACTCGCTCACCTACGTGCCAGCCCGCTCACCTGCCCGCTCACTTACCCACTCACCTACCCATTCACTCACCTACCCACTCACTCACCCACTCACCCACCCACTCACTCACCTACCCACTCGCTCACCTAGGTGCCAGCCCGCTCGCCTACTCGCTCACCTACCCACTCACTTACCCACTCACCTACCCACTCACTCACCTACCCACTCACTCACCCACTCACCCACCCACTCACTCACCCACTCACTCACCTACTCGCTCACTCACCTACTCGCTCACTCACCCACTCACTCACCCACTCACCCACTCGCTCACCTACGTGCCAGCCCGCTCACCTGCCCGCTCACTTACCCACTCACCTACCCACTCACTCACCTACTCGCTCACTCACCCACTCACCCACTCGCTCACCTACCCACTCACCCACTCACCCACTCGCTCACCTACGTGCCAGCCCGCTCGCCTACTCGCTCACCTACCCACTCACTCACCTACCCACTCACTCACCCACTCACTCACCCACTCACCTACCCACTCACTCACCTACCCACTCACTCACCCACTCACTCACCCACTCACTCACCCACTCACCTACTCACTCACCTACTCGCTCACCTACGTGCCAGCCCGCTCACCTACCAACTTACTTACCTACCTACTCACCCACTCACTCACCTATCCGCTCACCTACCCACTCACTCACCCACTCACCTACTCACTCACCTATCCGCTCACCTACCCACTCACCTACTCGCTCACCTACCCACCTACTCACCTACTCACCTACTCACTCACCTACCCACTCACCTACTCGCTCACCTACCCACCTACTCACTCACCTACCCACTCACCCACCCACTCACTCACCTACCCACTCACCTACCCACTCACCTGCTCACTCACCTACCCACTCACTCACTTACTCGCTCACCTACCAACTCACTCACCTACCCACTCACTCACCTACCCACTCACTCACCCACTCACCTACCTACTCACCTACCCACCCACTCACCTGTCCACTCACCTACCCACTCACTCACCTACCCACTCACTCACCTACCCACTCACCTACCCACTCACCTACCCACTAACCTACTCGCTCACCTACCCATTCACTCACCTACCCACCCGCTTACCTACTCGCTCACCTACCTACCTACTCACCCACTCACTCACCTACCCACTCACCTACTCGCTCACCTATGTGCCAGCCCGCTCACCTACTAACTCGCTCACCTACTAACTCACTTACCTACCCACCCACTCACTCACCCACCCACTCACCTACCCACTCACCCACCTACCCACTCACCTACCCACCCACTCACCTACCCACCCACTTACCTACCCGCTGACCTACCCACTCACTCACCTACTTGCTCACCTACCCACTCACCTACCCACTCACCTACCCACCCACTCACCTACCCACTCACCTACTCGCTCACCTACCCACTCACCTGTCCACTCACCTCCCCACTCACTCACCTACCCACCCACTCACTCACCTACCCACTCACCCACTCACTCACCTACTTGCTCACCTACCCACTCACCTACCCACCCACTCACCTACCCACTCACCTACTCGCTCACCTACCTATTCACTCACCTACCCACTCACTTGCCCACTCACTTACTCACCTACCCACCCACCTAGCCACTCACCTACCCACCCACTCACCTACTCGCTCACCTACCCACTCACCTGTCCACTCACCTACCCACTCACCTACTCACTCACCTACCCACTCACCTGTCCACTCACCTCCCCACTCACTCACCTACCCACCCACTCACTCACCCACCCACTCACCTACCCACTCACCTACCCACCCACTCACCTACCCACTCACTCACTCACCTACCCACTCACCTACCCACTCACTCACCTACCCACTCACCTACCCACTCACCTACCCACCCACTCACCTACTCACTCACCTACCCACTCACTCACCTACCCACTCACCTACCCACCCACTCACCTACTCACTCACCTACCCACTCACCTGTCCACTCACCTCCCCACTCACTCACCTACCCACCCACTCACTCACCTACACACCTACCCACTCACCTACCCACCCACTCACCTACTCACTCACCTACCCACTCACTCACCTACCCACTCACCCACCCACTCACCTACCAACTCACTCACCTACCCACTCACCTACCCACTCACCTACCCACTCACCTACCCACTCTCTCACCTACCCACTCACTCACCTACCCACTCACCTACCCACTCTCTCACCTACCTACCTACTCACCCACTCACTCACCTACCCACTCACGTACCCACTCACCTACCCACTCACTTACCCACTCACTCACCTACCCACTCACCTACCCGCTCACTCACCTACCCACCCACTCACTCACCTACTCACTCTCTCACCTACTCGCTCCTCTACCCACTCACCTACCCACTCACCTACCCACTCACTCACCTACCCACCCACTCACCTGTCCACTCACCTACCCGCTCACTCACCTACCCACCCACTCACTCACCTACCCACTCTCTCACCTACTCGCTCCTCTACCCACTCACCTACCCACTCACCTACCCACTCACTCACCTACCCACTCTCTCACCTACCCACTCACCTACCCACTCTCTCACCTACTCGCTCCTCTACCCACTCACCTACCCACTCACCCACTCACTCACCTACCCACTCACCTACCCACTCACCTACCCACACTCTCACCTACTCGCTCCTCTACCCACTCACCTACCCACTCACCCACTCACTCACCTACCCACTCACCTACCCACTCACCTACCCACACTCTCACCTACTCGCTCCTCTACCCACTCACCTACCCACTCACCTACACACTCACCTACTCACTCACCTACCCACTCACCTACCCACTCACCTACCCACTCACCTACCCACTCGCTCACCTACGTGCCAGCCTGCTCACCTGCCAACTCACTTACCTACCTACTCACCTACCCACCTCACCTACACGCTCACCTACTCACTCACCCACCCGCTCACCCACCTGTCCGCTCACCTACTCCCTCAACTACTTGCTCACCTCACCACCCACTCACCGACTCACTCATCCACCCACAAAATAACCCACCAACCCCACCCACCCATCTATTGTGACTGTATGTGTGTGGGTGAGTTAGTGAGCGGGAGGGTGAGTGGGTGGGTGAGTGGGTGGGTGAGTGAGCGGGTGGGTGAGTGGGTGGGTGTGTGGGTGAGTTAGTGAGCGGGAGGGTGAGTGGGTGGGTGAGTGGGTGGGTGAGTGAGTGGGTGGGTGGGTGGGTCAGTGGGTGGGTGGGTGGGTCAGTGGGTGGGTGGGTGAATGATTGATTGAGTGGGTGAGCGTTATGACCCGGTGAGTGGGTGAGGTGAGTGGGTAAGTGGGTGAATGATTGAGTGGGTGAGTGAGTGGGTGAGTGGATGAATGGTTGAGTGGTTGAGCGGTATCGCCCCGTGAGTGGGTGAGTGAGTGGGTGAGTGAGTGAATGAGTGGGTGGGTGAGTGGGTGGGTGGGTGAATGAGTGGGTGAGTGAGTGGATGATTGAGTGAATGAGTGAGTGGGTGAGTGAGTGGGTGGATGAGTGATTGGGTGGATGAGTGATTGGGTGGGTGAGTGAGTGGGTGGGTGGGTGAGTGGGTGGGTGGGTGAGTGGGTGGGTGAGTGGGTGGGTGAATGATTGAGTGAGTGAGTGGGTTGGTGAGTGAATGAGTGGGTGAGTGAGTGGGAGGGTGAGTGGGTGGATGAATGAGTGGGTGAATGATTGAGTGGGTGAGTGAGTGAGTGAATGAATGAGTGAGTGGGTGAGTGCGTGAATGATTGAGTGAATGATTGAGTGGGTGAGCGTTATCGCCCCGTGTGTGGGTGAGTGAGTGGGTGAGTGAGTGGGTGAGTGAGTGATTGAGTGAGTGATTGAGTGAATGATTGAGTGGGTGAGCGTTATCGCCCCGTGTGTGTGTGTGGGTGAGTGAGTGGGTGAGTGAGTGATTGAGTGAATGATTGAGTGGGTGAGCGTTATCGCCCCCTGTGTGTGTGTGTGCGAGTAATTCCGTAGCTGAGCGGTGAGTTGTTTGAGTTCCCTCGCCCTCTCCCATCTCACTGGGGTGGCGCCTGTGGACTGACTGGTCGGAGGGCGGCATCAGCAGTCACCTCATGAGCCAACACGTCACTCGCTCACTCGGTCAACTGCTCAGTCACACACCCACTCACCCAGTCTCTCACTCACTCACCCACCCACTCACCCATCCACTCACCCAGTCTCTCACTCACCTAGTCACCCACTCAGTCAACCGCTCAGTCACACACCCACTCACCCAGTCACTCACTCACTCAGTCAACCATCCACTCACCCAGTCACCCACTCACCCAACCAGTCACTTAGTCAACCACTCAGTCAACCATCCGCTCACCCACCCACGCACCCATACACTCACCCAGTCTCTCACTCACCCAGTCTCTCACTCACCCAGTCACCCACTCACCCAGTCACCCACTCAGTCAATCATCGACTTGCTCCCCCTGCCACTTGCACCAGCACTCACTGATTCACTGCCGTCACTCACTCGACGCTCGCCCCACCCGCTCGCCCACCTGCTCGCCCACCCACTCGTCCCACCCAATTGCACCCCTCACCCACCCGCTCGCCCACTCACCCACCCACTCGCCCACCCACTCGCCCACCCACTCGCTCACCTGCCCACACACTCACCCACCCACTCGCCCACTCACCCACCCACTCGCCCACTCACTCGCCCACCCACTCGCTCACCTGCCCACACACTCACCCACCCACTCGCCCACCCACTCGCCCACCCACTCGCTCACCTGCCCACACACTCACCCACCCACTCGCCCACTCACCCACCCACTCGCCCACCCACTCGCCCACCCACTCGCTCACCTGCCCACACACTCACCCACCCACTCGCCCACTCACCCACCCACTCGCCCACTCACTCGCCCACTCGCCCACCTACTCGCCCACACCACTCGCTCATTGCCACTTGCCCACCCACTCGCCCACCCGCTCGCCCACTCACCCACCCACTCGCCCACTCACCCACCCACTCACCCACCCACTTGCTCACCCGCCCACACACTCACCCACCCACTCGCCCACTCACCCACTCGCCCACCCACTCGCCCACCCCGCTCGCTCATTGCCACTTGCTAGCAGCACCTGCCCCAACAGCCTGTCAAGAGCCTACGTGGGGGATCTTTGTGGTGTGTGAGTGAGTGAGCGTGAGTGAGTGAGCGTGAGTGAGTGAGCGTGAGTGAGTGAGCGTGAGTGAGTGAGCGTGAGTGAGTGAGCGTGAGTGAGTGAGCGGAGTGCGTGGTGAGATGTTGACTACCTCGCCTGGTCTACAGGAGGTCGTGGGTCCTGTGAGATGTTGACTACCTCGCCTGGTCTGCAGGAGGTCGTGGGTTCTGTGAGATGTTGACTACCTCGCCTGGTCTACAGGAGGTCGTGGGTTCTGTGAGATGTTGACTACCTCGCCTGGTCTACAGGAGGTCGTGGGTTCTGTGAGATGTTGACTACCTCGCCTGGTCTACAGGAGGTCGTGGGTTCTGTGAGATGTTGACTACCTCGCCTGGTCTACAGGAGGTCGTGGGTTCTGTGAGATGTTGACTACCTCGCCTGGTCTACAGGAGGTCGTGGGTTCTGTGAGATGTTGACTACCTCGCCTGGTCTACAGGAGGTCGTGGGTTCTGTGAGATGTTGACTACCTCGCCTGGTCTACAGGAGGTCGTGGGTTCTGTGAGATGTTGACTACCTCGCCTGGTCTACAGGAGGTCGTGGGTTCTGTGAGATGTTGACTACCTCGCCTGGTCTACAGGAGGTCGTGGGTTCTGTGAGATGTTGACTACCTCGCCTGGTCTACAGGAGGTCGTGGGTTCTGTGAGATGTTGACTACCTCGCCTGGTCTACAGGAGGTCGTGGGTTCTGTGAGATGTTGACTACCTCGCCTGGTCTACAGGAGGTCGTGGGTTCTGTGAGATGTTGACTACCTCGCCTGGTCTACAGGAGGTCGTGGGTCCTGCTTTATATTTGGAGTCTGTGTCTCTCTCTTACCGTGGTGAGATGTTGACTACCTCGCCTGGTCTACAGGAGGTCGTGGGTCCTGCTTTATATTTGGAGTCTGTGTCTCTCTCTTACCGTGGTGAGATGTTGACTACCTCGCCTGGTCTACAGGAGGTCGTGGGTCCTGCTTTATATTTGGAGTCTGTGTCTCTCTCACCGTGGTGAGATGTTGACTACCTCGCCTGGTACGCAGGAGGTCGTGGGTCCTGCTTTATATTTGGAGTCTGTGTCTCTCCCCGCCGTGGTGAGATGTTGACTACCTCGCCTGGTACGCAGGAGGTCGTGGGTCCTGCTTTATATTTGGAGTCTGTGTCTCTCCCCGCCGTGGTGAGATGTTGACTACCTCGCCTGGTACGCAGGAGGTCGTGGGTCCTGCTTTATATTTGGAGTCTGTGTCTCTCCCCGCCGTGGTGAGATGTTGACTACCTCGCCTGGTACGCAGGAAGTCGTAGGTTCGATCCCGACCCTGGCGACGTCTGCTGCTGCTGCTGCTGCTGCTGTATAATTTGCAGTCTGCAGTGTCTCTCCCGGATTTCTCTCCCAACGTTTAGAATCAACTTCACGACGCGTTGAGAGGATTTTGCTGCAAATGAATGTCCACGTGGTGGTGGTGATGATGATGATGATGACATCAGTCACTGGGTTGGGCCGCTGTGATTGGTTGATGGCCAGGTCGCTTTTGAAACATCGATTCTACTACACAGGAGCTCAGTAGGGCATTACACGTGGTTCAATAAACAGTGTCTGTGAGTGTGGGTCTCTGTGAGTCTCTGTGGGTCTCTGTGAGTGTGAGTCTCTGTGGGTCTCTGTGAGTGTGGGTCTCTGTGGGTCTCTGTGAGTGTGGGTCTCTGTGAGTCTCTGTGGGTCTCTGTGAGTGTGGGTCTCTGTGAGTCTCTGTGAGTGTGGGTCTCTGTGAGTCTCTGTGAGTGTGGGTCTCTGTGAGTGTGGGTCTCTGTGGGTCTCTGTGAGTGTGGGTCTCTGTGAGTCTCTGTGGATCTCTGTGAGTGTGGGTCTCTGTGGGTCTCTGTGAGCGTGGGGGTCTGTGGGTCTCTTTGGGTCTCTGTGAGTCTCTGTGAGTGTGGGTCTCTGTGGATCTCTGTGAGTGTGGGTCTCTGTGAGTCTCTGTGAGTGTGGGTCTCTGTGAGTCTCTGTGAGTGTGGGTCTCTGTGGGTCTCTGTGAGTGTGAGTCTCTGTGAGTCTCTGTGAGTGTGGGTCTCTGTGAGTCTCTGTGAGTGTGGGTCTCTGTGAGTCTCTGTGAGTGTGGGTCTCTGTGAGTCTCTGTGAGTGTGGGTCTCTTTGGGTCTCTGTGGGTCTCTGTGAGTGTGAGTCTCTGTGGGTCTCTGTGAGTGTGGGTCTCTGTGGATCTCTGTGAGTCTCTGTGAGTGTGGGTCTCTTTGGGTCTCTGTGAGTCTCTGTGAGTGTGGGTCTCTTTGGGTCTCTGTGAGTCTCTGTGAGTGTGGGTCTCTGTGGGTCTCTGTGGATCTCTGTGGATCTCTGTGAGTGTGAGTCTCTGTGGGTCTCTGTGAGTGTGGGTCTCTGTGGGTCTCTGTGAGCGTGGGGGTCTGTGGGTCTCTGTGAGTGTGGGTCTCTGTGAGTCTCTGTGGGTCTCTGTGAGCGTGGGGGTCTGTGGGTCTCTGTGAGTGTGGGTCTCTGTGAGTCTCTGTGGGTCTCTGTGAGTGCGTCTCTGTGGGTCTCTGTGGGTCTCTGTGGGTCTCTGAGCGTGGGGGTCTTTGGGTCTCTGAGTCTCTGTGGGTGTGGGTCTCTGTGGGTCTCTGTGAGTCTCTGTGGGTGTGGGTCTCTATGAGTGTGGGTCTCTGTGGGTCTCTGTGGGTGTGGGTCTCTATGAGTGTGGGTCTCTGTGAGTCTCTGTGGGTCTCTGTGAGTGTGAGTCTCTGTGAGTGTGGGTCTCTGTGGGTGTGGGTCTCTGTGAGTGTGGGTCTCTGTGGGTCTCTGTGAGTGTGGGTCTCTGTGGGTGTGGGTCTCTGTGAGTGTGGGTCTCTGTGGGTCTCTGTGAGTGTGGGTCTCTGTGGGTGTGGGTCTCTGTGAGTCTCTGTGGGTCTCTGTGAGTGTGGGTCTCTGTGGGTCTCTGTGGGTGTGGGTCTCTGTGGGTCTCTGTGGGTGTGGGTCTCTGTGAGTCTCTGTGAGTGTGGGTCTCTGTGGGTCTCTGTGAGTGTGGGTCTCTGTGGGTGTGGGTCTCTGTGAGTCTCTGTGGGTCTCTGTGGGTCTCTGTGAGTCTCTGTGGGTCTCTGTGGGTCTCTGTGGGTCTCTGTGGGTCTCTGTGAGTGTGGGTCTCTGTGGGTGTGAGTCTCTGTGAGTGTGGGTCTCTGTGGGTCTCTGTGAGTCTCTGTGGGTCTCTGTGAGTCTCTGTGAGTGTGGGTCTCTGTGAGTCTCTGTGGGTCTCTGTGGGTCTCTGTGAGTGTGGGTCTCTGTGAGTGTGGGTCTCTGTGGGTGTGGGTCTCTGTGAGTCTCTGTGGGTCTCTGTGAGTGTGGGTCTCTGTGGGTCTCTGTGGGTGTGGGTCTCTGTGAGTCTCTGTGGGTCTCTGTGGGTCTCTGTGAGTGTGGGTCTCTGTGGGTGTGGGTCTCTGTGAGTCTCTGTGAGTGTGGGTCTCTGTGGGTCTCTGTGAGTGTGGGTCTCTGTGGGTCTCTGTGAGTGTGGGTCTCTGTGAGTCTCTGTGGGTCTCTGTGAGTCTCTGTGAGTGTCTGTGGGTCTCTGTGGGTTTCTGTGAGTGTGGGTCTCTGTGGGTGTGAGTCTCTGTGAGTGTGGGTCTCTGTGGGTCTCTGTGAGTCTCTGTGGGTCTCTGTGAGTCTCTGTGAGTGTGGGTCTCTGTGAGTCTCTGTGGGTCTGTGTGGGTCTCTGTGAGTGTGGGTCTCTGTGAGTGTGGGTCTCTGTGAGTCTCTGTGAGTGTGGGTCTCTGTGAGTCTCTGTGGGTCTCTGTGAGTGTGGGTCTCTGTGAGTGTGGGTCTCTGTGGGTGTGGGTCTCTGTGAGTCTCTGTGGGTCTCTGTGAGTGTGGGTCTCTGTGGGTGTGGGTCTCTGTGAGTGTGGGTCTCTGTGAGTGTGGGTCTCTGTGGGTGTGGGTCTCTGTGAGTCTCTGTGGGTCTCTGTGAGTGTGGGTCTCTGTGAGTCTTTGTGTCTCTGAGTATGGGTCTGTGGGTCTCTATGAGTGGGTCTCTGTGGGTCTCTCTGTGAGGTGAGTATCTGGTGAGTGGTGAGTGTGGTGAGTGGTGGGTGTAGTGGTTAGCGCTACGCTGCGCTACGAACCCGGCGTGCCGAGTTCGATTCCCGCTCGCGGCCAACACCAGTGACGATTTTATGAACCGGTCCTGGGCCTCCCCTAGGTCGACTCAGCCTCAAATGAGTACCTGGTGCGGTGTGTAAACATCGCCACTGGGGAGACAAAGGCGGCCGGGCGTGGTGCTGGCCACCCACCCCCCTCGTGTGCCGTGCCGGCCTTCATAGGTGCTTCTCGCTAACAGCACTTGCCCCTACAGTCTGTTGAGGCTACACGGGGGGTCTTTGTCTGTGGTGAGTGTGGTGAGAGAGTGAGTGTGGTGGGTTGTGGTGAGTGTAGTTAGTGTGGTGAGTGTAGTTAGTGTGGTGAGTGTGGTGAGTGTAGTTAGTGTGGTGAGTGTAGTTAGTGTGGTTGAGTGTGGTGAGTGTAGTTAGTGTGGTGAGTGTAGTTAGTGTGGTGAGTGTGGTGTGTGGTGAGTGTAGTTAGTGTGGTGAGTGTAGTTAGTGTGGTGAGTGTGGTGAGTGTAGTTAGTGTGGTGAGTGTAGTTAGTGTGGTGAGTGTAGTTAGTGTGGTGAGTGTGGTGTGTGGTGAGTGTAGTTAGTGTGGTGTGTGGTGAGTGTGGTGTGTGGTGAGTGTAGGTTAGTGTGGTGAGTGTGGTGAGTGTGGTGAGTGTAGTTAGTGTGGTGAGTGTAGTTAGTGTGGTGAGTGTGGTGAGTGTAGTTAGTGTGGTGAGTGTAGTTAGTGTGGTGAGTGTGGTGAGTGTAGTTAGTGTGGTGAGTGTGGTGAGTGTAGTTAGTGTGGTGTGTGGTGAGTGTGGTGTGTGGTGAGTGTAGTTAGTGTGGTGAGTGTAGTTAGTGTGGTGAGTGTGGTGAGTGTAGTTAGTGTGGTGAGTGTAGTTAGTGTGGTGAGTGTGGTGTGTGGTGAGTGTAGTTAGTGTGGTGAGTGTAGTTAGTGTGGTGAGTGTGGTGTGTGGTGAGTGTAGTTAGTGTGGTGAGTGTGGTGAGTGTGGTGAGTGTAGTTAGTGTGGTGAGTGTGGTGAGTGTAGTTAGTGTGGGTGAGTGTAGTTAGTGTGGTGAGTGTGGTGAGTGTAGTTAGTGTGGTGAGTGTAGTTAGTGTGGGTGAGTGTAGTTAGTGTGGTGTGAGTGTAGTTAGTGTGGTGTGTGGTGAGTGTGGTGTGTGGTGAGTGTAGTTAGTGTGGTGAGTGTAGTTAGTGTGGTGTGTGGTGAGTGTGGTGTGTGGTGAGTGTAGTTAGTGTGGTGAGTGTAGTTAGTGTGGTGAGTGTAGGTAGTGTGGTGAGTGTGGTGTGTGGTGAGTGTAGTTAGTGTGGTGAGTGTAGTTAGTGTGGTGGAGTGTGGTGTGTGGTGAGTGTGGTGTGTGGTGAGTGTAGTTAGTGTGGTGAGTGTAGTTAGTGTGGTGAGTGTAGTTAGTGTGGTGAGTGTGGTGAGTGTAGTTTAGTGTGGTGGTGTGGTGAGTGTGGTGGGTGAGTGTAGTTAGTGTGGTGAGTGTGCTGAGTGTGGTATCTGACGGTGCGGCGCTGCGTGGTGCAAATGGTGGGTGAGTGGTGAGTGTGGTGAGTGAGTGTGGTGAGTCAGTGTGGTGAGTGAGTGTGTGGTGAGTGAGTGGTGAGTCAGTGTGGTGAGTGAGTGTGTGGTGAGTGAGTTGTGGTGAGTGAGCCGAGAGTGTGGTATCTGATGGTGCGGTGAGTGTGGTGAGTGTGGTATCTGACGGTGCGGTGAGTGTGGTGAGTGTGGTATCTGACGGTGCGGTGAGTGTGGTGAGTGTGGTATCTGACGGTGCTGTGTGGTGGTGCAGATGGTGAGTGTGTGAGTGTAGTCAGTGTGGTGAGTGAATGGTGAGTGTGGTGAGTATGGTGAGTGTGGTGGGTGAGTGTAGTCTGTGTGGTGAGTGAGTATGGTGAGTGTGGTGAGTGAGTGTAGTCAGTGTGGTGAGTGTGGTGAGTGAGTATGGTGAGTGTGGTGAGTGAGTGTAGTCAGTGTGGTGAGTGTGGTGAGTGAGTGTGGTGAGTGAGTGTAGTCAGTGTAGTGAGTGAGTGGTGAGTGTGGTGAATGGTGAGTGTGGTGAGTGAGTGTAGGCAGTGTGGTGAGTGTGGTGAGTGAGTGTGGTGAGTGAGTGTAGTCAGTGTAGTGAGTGTGTGGTGAGTGTGGTGAGTGTGGTGAGTGAGGTGAGTGAGGTGAGTGAGGTGAGTGTGGTGAGTGTGGTATCTGACGGTGCTGTGTGGTGAGTGTGGTGAGTGAGTGTGGTGAGTGTGGTGAGTGTGGTATCTGACGGTGCTGTGTGGTGGTGCAGATGGTGAGTGTGTGAGTGTAGTCAGTGTAGTGAGTGAGTGAGTGGTGAGTGTGGTGAATGGTGAGTGTGGTGAGTGAGTATGGTGAGTGTGGTGAGTCAGTGTAGTCAGTGTGGTGAGTGAGTGGTGAGTGTGGTGAATGGTGAGTGTGGTGAGTGAGTATGGTGAGTGTGGTGAGTCAGTGTAGTCAGTGTAGTGAGTGAGTGGTGAGTGTGGTGAATGGTGAGTGTGGTGAGTGAGTATGGTGAGTGTGGTGAGTGAGTGTAGGCAGTGTGGTGAGTGTGGTGAGTGAGTATGGTGAGTGTGGTGAGTCAGTGTAGTTCAGTGTGGTGAGTGTGGTATCTGACGGTGCTGTGTGGTGGTGCAGATGGTGAGTGTGGTGAGTGAGTGTAGTCAGTGTAGTGAGTGAGTGTGGTGAATGGTGAGTGTGGTGAGTGAGTATGGTGAGTGTGGTGAGTCAGTGTAGTCAGTGTGGTGAGTGTGGTGAGTGTGGTATCTGACGGTGCTGTGTGGTGGTGCAGATGGTGAGTGTGTGAGTGTAGTCAGTGTAGTGAGTGAGTGGTGAGTGTGGTGAATGGTGAGTGTAGTTAGTGTGGTGAGTGTGGTGAATGGTGAGTGTGGTGAGTGAGTGTAGTCAGTGTGGTGAGTGTGGTGAATGGTGAGTGTGGTGAGTGTGGTGAGTGAGTGTGGTGAGTGTGCTGAGTGGTATCTGACGGTGCTGTGTGGTGGTGCAGATGGTGAGTGTGGTGAGTGTAGTGAGTGAGTGGTGAGTGTGGTGAGTGAGTGTAGTCAGTGTGGTGAGTGTGGTGAGTGTGTTGAGTGTGGTGAGTGAGTGTAGTCAGTGTAGTGAGTGTGGTGAGTGAGTGTGGTGAGTGTGGTGAGTGTGGTGAGTGGTATCTGACGGTGCTGTGTGGTGGTGCAGATGGTGAGTGTGGTGAGTGAGTGTAGTCAGTGTAGTGAGTGAGTGGTGAGTGTGGTGAATGGTGAGTGTGGTGAGTGAGTATGGTGAGTGTGGTGAGTGAGTATGGTGAGTGTGGTGAGTCAGTGTAGTCAGTGTGGTGAGTGTGCTGAGTGGTATCTGACGGTGCTGTGTGGTGGTGCAGATGGTGAGTGTGTGAGTGTAGTCAGTGTAGTGAGTGAGTGGTGAGTGTGGTGAATGGTGAGTGTAGTCAGTGTGGTGAGTGTGGTGAATGGTGAGTGTGGTGAGTGTGGTGAGTGAGTGTGGTGAGTGTGCTGAGTGGTATCTGACGGTGCTGTGTGGTGGTGCAGATGGTGAGTGTGGTGAGTGTAGTGAGTGAGTGGTGAGTGTGGTGAGTGAGTGTGGTGAGTGTGGTGAGTGTGCTGAGTGGTATCTGACGGTGCTGTGTGGTGGTGCAGATGGTGAGTGTGGTGAGTGTAGTGAGTGAGTGGTGAGTGTGGTGAGTGAGTGTAGTCAGTGTGGTGAGTGTGGTGAGTGAGTGTAGTCAGTGTAGTGAGTGTGGTGAGTGAGTGTGGTGAGTGTGCTGAGTGGTATCTGACGGTGCTGTGTGGTGGTGCAGATGGTGAGTGTGGTGAGTGGTGGTGAGTGTGGTGAGTGTGGTGAGTGTGCTGAGTGGTATCTGACGGTGCTGTGTGGTGGTGCAGATGGTGAGTGTGGTGAGTGTGGTGAGTGTGGTGAGTGTGGTGAGTGTGGTGAGTGTGCTGAGTGGTATCTGACGGTGCTGTGTGGTGGTGCAGATGGTGAGTGTGGTGAGTGTGGTGAGTGTGGTGAGTGTGGTGAGTGTGGTGAGTGTGCTGAGTGGTATCTGACGGTGCTGTGTGGTGGTGCAGATGGTGACGCGGACAAAGAAAGTTTTTGTCGGAGGTCTCTCAGCCAGCACGGTGCTGGAGGACGTCAAACATTACTTTGAGCAGTTCGGAAAGGTACCCACCTCGCTCACTCACCCGCTCGCTCACCCACCCGCTCGCTCGCTCACCCCCGCTCGCTCACTCGCTCGCTCGCCCACCCACTCGCTCGCTCACCCCCACCCGCTCGCTCACTCACCCGCTCGCTCACCCACCCCGCTCGCTCACCCACCCGCTCGCTCACCCACCCGCTCGCCCACCCACTCGCTCACTCACCCGCTCGCTCACCCACCCGCTCGCCACTCACCCGCTCGCTCACCCACCCGCTCGCTCACCACACCCCCGCTCGCTCACTCACCCGCTCGCTCACCCACCCGCTCGCTCACCCACCCCGCTCACCCACCCGCTCGCTCACTCACCCCGCTCGCTCACCCACTCGCTCGCCTCACCCACTCGCTCACCCCACCCGCTCGCTCACCCACCCCGCTCGCTCACCCACTCACTCGCTCACCCACCCACTCGCTCACCCACCCGCTCGCTCACCCACCCGCTCGCTCACTCACCCACTCGCTCACTCACCCACTCGCTCACCCACCTCGCTCACTCACCCACTCGCTCACATCACCCACTCGCTCACTCACCCGCTCGCTCACCCCACCCGCTCGCTCACCCCACCCACTCGCTCACTCACCACCCGCTCGCTCACCCACTCGCTCACTCACCCACTCGCTCACTCACCCGCTCGCTCACTCACCCACTCGCTCACTCACCCACTCGCTCACTCACACCCGCTCGCTCACCCACCCGCTCGCTCACCCACCCGCTCGCTCACTCACCCGCTCGCTCACCCACCCGCTCGCTCACCCACTCGCTCGCTCACCCACTCGCTCGCTCACCCACCCGCTCGCTCACCCACTCGCTCGCTCACCCACCCGCTCGCTCACCCACCCGCTCGCTCACCCACTCGCTCGCTCACCCACTCGCTCGCTCACCCACCCCTCGCTCACCCCACTCGCTCGCTCACCCACTCGCTCACTCACCCACTCGCTCACTCACCCGCTCGCTCACCCACCCGCTCGCTCACCCACCCGCTCGCTCACTCACCCGCTCGCTCACCCACTCGCTCGCTCACCCACCCGCTCGCTCACCCACCCGCTCGCTCACTCACCCGCTCGCTCACCCCACCCGCTCGCTCACCCACCCGCTCGCTCACCCACTCGCTCGCTCACCCACTCGCTCGCTCACACCGCTCGCTCGCTCGCCTCACGCCGCTCGCTCACCCACCCGCTCGCTCACATCACCCGCTCGCTCACCCACCCGCTCGCTCACCCCACTCGCTCGCTCACCCACTCGCTCACCCACTCGCTCGCTCACGTCACCACTCGCTCACCCACTCGCTCACTCACCCCACTCCGCTCGCTCACCACCCACCCGCTCGCTCACCCCACTCGCTCGCTCACCCACTCGCTCACCCACTCGCTCACTCTCACCCACCCGCTCGCTCACCCACCCCCGCTCGCTCACCCACTCGCTCGCTCACCTCTCACTCACTCGCTCACCCACTCGCTCGCTCACCCACTCGCTCGCTCACCCCACTCGCTCGCTCACCCACTCGCTCGCTCACTCACTCACTCGCTCACCCCACTCGCTCGCTCACCCACTCGCTCGCTCACCCACCCACCTCGCTCACCCACCCGCTCGCTCACCCACTCGCTCGCTCACTCACTCACTCGCTCACCCACTCGCTCGCTCACCCACTCGCTCGCTCACCCACTCGCTCACCCACTCGCTCGCTCACTCACCCACTCGCTCACCCACCCGCTCGCTCACCCACTCGCTCGCTCACCCACTCGCTCACTCACCCACTCGCTCACCACCACCCGCTCCGCTCACCCACACCGCTCGCTCACACCACTCGCTCGCTCACCCACTCGCTCACCCACTCGCTCGCTCACCCACTCGCTCACCCACTCGCTCACTCCACCCGCTCGCTCACCCACCCACTCGCTCACCCACCCACTCGCTCACCCCACTCGCTCACTCACCCGCTCGCTCACCCCACCACACTCGCTCGCTCACTCACTCACTCGCTCACACCACTCGCTCGCTCACTCACTCACTCGCTCACACCACCCGCTCGCTCACCCACTCGCTCGCTCACCCACCCACTCGCTCACCCCACTCGCTCGCCTCACCCACCCACTCGCTCACCCACTCACTCGCTCACCCACCCACTCGCTCACCCACTCGCTCGCTCACCCACTCGCATCGCTCACCCCACTCGCTCGCTCACCCCACCCACTCGCTCACCCACCCACTCGCTCACCCACTCGCTCGCTCACCCCACTCGCTCGCTCACCCACCCGCTCGCTCACCCACTCGCTCGCTCACCCACCCACTCGCTCACCCACCCGCTCGCTCACCCACTCGCTCGCTCACCCACTCGCTCGCTCACCCCACCCACTCGCTCACCCACCCCGCTCGCTCACACCACCCGCTCGCTCACTCACTCGCTCGCTCACCCACCCACTCGCTCACTCACCCACTCGCTCACCCCACCCGCTCGCTCACTCGCTCGCTCACCCACCACTCGCTCACCCCACCCGCTCGCTCACCCACCCCCGCTCGCTCACCCACCCACTCGCTCACCCACTCGCTCGCTCACCCACCCACTCGCTCACCCACCCGCTCGCTCACCCACCCGCTCACTCTCGCCCTCGCTCGCTCACTCGCTCGCTCACCCACTCGCTCACCCACCCACTCGCTCACCCACCCGCTCGCTCCCCACCGCTCACCCACCCGCTCCTCACCCACCCCGCTCGCTCACCCACCCGCTCGCTCACCCCCGCTCGCTCACCCACCACCCGCTCACCCACCCGCTCGCTCACCCACTCGCTCGCTCACCCACTCGCTCGCTCACCCACTCGCTCGCTCACCCGACCGCCGCTCGCTCACCCACCCGCTCGCTCGCCTCGCTCACCACCGCTCGCTCACTCACCCGCTCGCTCACTCACCCACCCGCTCGCCTCGCTCACTCACCCGCTCGCTCGCTCACCCCACCCGCTCGCTCGCTCACCCACCCCGCTCGCTCACCCACTCGCTCGCTCACCCACTCGCTCGCTCACCACCCGCTCGCTCGCTCACACCGCTCGCTCACCCACCCGCTCGCTCACTCGCTCAGTTGCTCACTCACCCGCTCGCTCACTCGCCCGCTCACTCACCCGCTCACTCACCCACCCGCTCGCTCACCCACTCGCTCGCTCACCCACTCGCTCGCTCACCCACCCGCTCGCTCACCCACTCGCTCGCTCACCCGCTCGCTCGCTCACCCACCCGCCGCCTCGCGCACCCACTCGCTCGCTCACCCACCCCGCTCGCTCACCCACTCGCTCGCTCACCCCCACTCGCTCGCTCACCCACTCGCTCACCCACCCGCTCGCTCACCCACTCGCTCGCCTCACCCACCCGCTCGCTCACCCCGCTCGCTCGCTCACCCCACTCGCTCGCTCACCCGCTCGCCTCGCTCACCCGCTCGCTCGCTCACTCACTCACTCGCTCACCCGCTCGCTCGCTCACCCCGCTCGCTCACTCGCTCAGTTGCTCACTCACCCGCTCGCTCACCTCGCCCGCTCACTCACCCGCTCACTCACCCACCCGCTCGCTCACCCACTCGCTCGCTCACCCACTCGCTCGCTCACCCACTCCGCTCGCTCACCCACCACGCTCGCTCACCCACCACTCGCTCACTCACCCGCTCGCTCACCCGCCTCACTTGCTCACTCACCCCGCTCGCTCACTCGCCCACGTCGCTCACACCCCGCTCGATCACCCCACCCGCTCGCTCACTCGCTCGCTCACCCACTCGCTCGCTCACCCACTCGCTCGCTCACCCACTCGCTCACTCACCCACTCGCTCGCTCACCCACTCGCTCACTCACCCGCTCGCCTCACCCGCGTCGCTCGCCTCACTCACCCGCTCGCTCACTCGCCCACTCGCTCACCCACTCGCTCGCTCACCCGCTCGCTCACTCACCCGCTCGCTCACCCGCTCACTTGCTCACTCACCCGCTCGCTCACTCGCCCGCTCACTCACCCGCTCGCTCACTCACCCACCTCGCTCACTCACTCACTTCCGCTCACCCCCGCTCGCCCACTCACCTGCTCGCTCACACCCGCTCACTTGCTCACTCACCCGCTCGCTCACTCACTCACTCACTCGCTCACCCGCTCGCTCACCCACTCACTCACACACTTCCTCATTCTTTTACTCACTCACTGGCTCTATCACCCACTAGCTCGCCAACTCGCTCACCCACCCGCTCACTCACACCCATTCGCTCACCGGCTCGCTCACCCACTTGCTAACCCACACGCTCACTCACCCGCACGCTCACATCACCCACTGGCTCATGTACTAACCCGCTCGCATCGCTGACCCGCTCACTCACCCACTCGCTCACTCCACCACCGCTCGACCACTCGCTCACCACCACTCGCTCGACCATTCGCTCACCCACTCGCTCGACCATTCGCTCACCCACTCGCTCACCGCACTAACCCACTCACCCACTCGCTCACACACTAACCCGCTCACCCACTCGTTCACACACTAACTCACTCGCCCGCTCGCTCACTCATTCACCCAGTCAGTCACTCACCCACTCAAGTCACTTACCCACTCGCTCATTCACACACACACAGACAGGCACACACACACATGCACACAGACACACACACACACACCTGACACACACACACACACACACTGACACACACACACACACTGACACACACAGACAGACACACGCACACACACAGACAGACACACACACACACTGACACACACACTGACACACACACACTGACTGACACACTGACACACACACACAGACACACTGACACACACACACAGACACACTGACACACACACACAGACACACACACACAGAGACAGACACAAACACTGACAGACACACACACTGACACACACACACACACTGACACACACACACACACAGAGACACACACTACACAGGACACACCACACACACACACACACACTGACACACACACACACACACACACAGACACACACACTGACACACACAGACACACACACACACACTGAGACACACACACACACAGACAGACACACACACACAGACACACACACACACACTGACACACACACACACAGACAGGACAGACACACACACACAGACACACACACTGACACACACACACACACTGACACACACACACAGAGACACACACACTGACACAGGCACACACACACACAGAGACACACACACACAGAGACACACACACACAGACACACACACTGACACACACAGACACAGACACACACACACACTAACACACACACACACTGACACACACACACACACCTGACACACACACACACACAGACACACACACAGACACACACACACACTGACACACACACACACTGACACACACACACACACTGACACACACACACAGACACACACACACACAGGCTCACGCTCTCTGGGGGTGCCCCACCCTGGTGTGGTCTCTGTGCCTTCGTCTGTCGCCATGGGAACTCCCAAACGCACTCCCTCACTGGCTCTCTCACCCCCTCGCTCACTCACCCGCTCGCTCACTCACCCCCACTCGCTCCACTCACTCACTCGCTCACACCGCTCGCCCACTCACCTGCTCGCTCACCAGACCCTCACTTGCTCACTCACCCGCTCGCTCACTTCGCCCGCTCGCTCACTCACTCACTCACTCGCTCACACCCGCTCGCCCACTCCGCTCGCTCACCCACTCGCTCACACACTTCCTCATTCTTTTACTCACTCACTGGCTCTCTCACCCACTCGGTCGCCAACTCGCTCACCCACCCGCTCACTCACCCATTCGCTCACCGGCTCGCTCACCCCACTTGCTAACCCACACGCTCACTCACCCCGCTCGCTCACTCACCCACTGGCTCATGTACTAACCCGCTCGCATCGCTGACCCGCTCACTCACCCACTCGCTCACTCACCCCGCTCGACCACTCGCTCCCACCCACTCGCTCGACCATTCGCTCACCCACTCGCTCGACCATTCGCTCACCCACTCGCTCACAGCACTAACCCACTCGCTCACACACTAACCCGCTCACCCACTCGTTCACACACTAACTCACTCGCACCGCTCGCTCACTCATTTCACCCAGTCAGTCACTCACCCACTCAAGTCACTTACCCACTCGCTCATTCACACACACACAGACAGGCACACACACACACATGCACACAGACACACACACACACACACTGACACACACACACACACACACTGACACACACACACACACTGACACACACAGACAGACACACGCACACACACAGACAGACACACACACACACTGACACACACACTGACACACACACACTGACTGACACACTGACACACACACACAGACACACTGACACACACACACAGACACACTGACACACACACACAGACACACACACACAGAGACAGACACAAACACTGACAGACACACACACTGACACACACACACACACTGACACACACACACACAGAGACACACACACTGACACAGGCACACACACACACACACACTGACACACACACACACACAGACACACACACTGACACACACACACACACAGACACACACACACACAGACAGACACACACACACAGACACACACACACCACACTGACACAGACACACACACACACACTGACACACACACACACAGAGACAGACACACACACACAGACACACACACTGACACACACACACACACAGAGACACACACACTGACACAGGCACACACACACCACAGAGACACACACACACAGACACACACACTGACACACACAGACACAGACACACACACACACTAAACACACACACACTGACACACACACACACACACAGACACACACACAGACACACACACACACTGACACACACACACACTGACACACACACACACTGACACACCACACACACTGACACACAGACACACACACACACAGGCTCACGCTCTCTGGGGGTGCCCCACCTGGTGTGGTCTCTGTGCCTTCGTCTGTCGCCATGGGAACTCCCAAACGCACTCCGTCTCCCAGGTAGCGTCACCTGGGGGGTGCTGGTGACGTGGTGAGGTGGTGACGTGGGTGAGGTGGTGGTGAGGCTTACAGAACTCACCTGGTGAGGTGGTGAGGTGGTGGTGAGAGTAACAGAACTCACCTGGGTCAGTCAGTCAGTCACTCAGTCAGTCAGTCACTCAGTCAGTCAGTCAGTCAGTCAGTCACTCACCCACTCACCTCACCCACCCACCCACCCACTCACCCACTCACTCACTCACCCACTCACCCACTCACCCACTCACTCACTCACCCACTCACCCACTCACCCACCCACTCACCCACTCACTCACCCACTCACCCACTCACCCACTCACTCACCCACTCACCCACTCACTCACCCACTCACCCACTCACTCACCCACTCACCCACTCACCCACTCACTCACCCACTCACCCACTCACCCCACTCACTCACCCACTCACCCACCCACTCACCCTCACCACTCACTCACCCACTCACCCACTCACTCACTACCCCTCACCCACTCACCCACCCACTCACCCACTCACTCACCCACTCACCCACTCACCCCACTCACTCACCCACTCACCCACTCACTCACCCACCCACTCACCCAGTGGGGGTGATGGGGAACTCATCTGGGTGAGGTGGTGGAGGTGGAAGTGGTGGTGGTGGTGGTGGAGGTGGTTGTGGTGGTGGTGGCGGTGGTGGTGGTGAAGGTGGTGGTGGAGGTGGTGGAAGTGGTGGTGGTGATGGAGGTGGTTGTGGTGGTTGAGGTGATGGTGGTGGAGGCGGTGGTGGTGGCGGTGGTGGAGGCAGTAGTTGTGGTGGTAGTGGTGGTGGTGGTGATGGTGGTGGTTGTGGTGGTGGTGGTGGTTGTGGTGGCGGTGGCGGTGGTGGTTGTGGTGGTGGTGGTGGCGGTGGTGGTTGTGGTGGTGGTTGTGTGGTGGTGGTGGTGGTGGTGGTGGCGGTGGCGGTTTTGTGGGTGGCGGTGGTGGTTGTGGTTGTGGTGGTGGCGGTGGCGGTGGCGGTGGCGGCGGTGGCGGCGGCGGCGGCGGCGGCGGTGGGCTGCGGTGGTTGTGGTGGTGGTGGTGGTTGTGGTGGTTGTGGTGGTTGTGGCGGGCGGCGGCGGTGGCGGCGGTTGTGGCGGCGGCGGCGGCGGTGGTGGTTGTGGTGGTGGCGGTGGCCACACCACCCCTCGTGTGCCGTTCCGACCTCCACAGGCCACTACCACAACTGCTGCTACTCACGACGGCACTTGCCCCCCCCCCTACGCGTCTGTTGAAGGCTGCACGGGGAACCTTTATCTTTGTGCTGTTGTCCGCAGGTGGAGGATGCCATGCTGATGTTCGACAAGACGACAAACAGGCATAGGGGTGAGTGAGGACGTTGGGTGAGCGCGGGGTGAGGTTTGGTGAGGGGGTGGGTGAGAGGGTGAGCGCGGGGTGAGGATTGGTGAGTGAGAGGGTGAGTGAGGATGAGGGTGAGCGTGGGGTGAGGTTTGGTGAGGGGGTGGGTGAGAGGGTGAGCGTGGGGTGAGGGATTGGTGAGTGAGAGGGTGAGTG
>NW_027615429.1:0-43325 GCF_965212315.1 Lampetra planeri | reverse complement strand
CACGGACCAGGATGCCGTCGTCGTCATGCAGGTAAAAGCTGATTCCACCCTCCCACGTAGAACCAGATGTTACCTCATGAATCTTTGCCCAGGAATCTGTGACTCACACAAAAATCCCTCCTTCTGCTGGGCAAAAATCCTTCAAAAGCAACTAAGGAATGACAAAGATAGGAAGAAGGGGGGCTGAATCATGATGTGGAGGTGAAGGTGACGGTGTGGGAACTATTAGCACATTGGATGGATGGTAGATGAATAAGGTGGGTGTGGGAACTGAAACTATGGCTGAGCTCACCTTCTCAACTTCCCCACTCTCTCCTCCTTCAGTGGAAATATAATGACAAGCTTCATCATCAGTGAAGTATTTCAAAAACACAGCTTGAGTGAAGAGGCAAACTGCAAAAATAAACAGGAGCAACAGCCCAGAAATCAAAGCCTCCAACTGATGAAAGTGCACCCAACATCCTGTCTGTCAGCATGAGACTCATCTGCCTGTTGGAACAAGAGCTCTGGCGAGGCGTCGAGTGTACACCCCGAGTGCCCCGGTGATTTTATGTGTACGCTGAAGTCAAGTGACTACCGCTGTTTCATCTTCCTGAAGCACCATTCGCTGTCACCCGCGTTTCTCTCACACCCACACCAACTCCTCAGTGAAAGCTGGCGTGGAACAGCAAAGGTGAGTCGTGCTGACTGAGGACGTCGATGTCTCATCAGTGAGGTATGTGCGGCTCAGTCAAGATCGAGAAGAGAGAGAGAGAGGGCCCTCAGGTGGAAAATGGAGAGATCTGCTTCCCCTCCCAGTTCAGTTTCCCCACCCTCTTGCACCTTCACCTTCTCATTTTCTCCATTGTAAAACATCGTAAGGCTTCCAGGCTTTCTTTCGCTTTCTCCTCCCTCTGGAAACCCACATGCACACAGACACACTTCCACTTGCTTGTATTAGATGCACCTGCAATAAAGTGAATGTATACAAAAGCCTGGCAATAAATCATCTCCGCCAAAAAGAAGATTATAATACTCAGTTTTTATTAAACCTTTTGGAAGGAGGCATTGGGAGAATGATTGGCTTCATTTCGGAAGCTGTAATTTGTGTGTGAGCCTGTTGTTGTGTAGTTAAACTGAAAGGTGTAATAATAGAACAAGAAGAATTGACGCACTGAAACTCTGACAAAGTTCTGGATGAACACACACTTGTCATTGAAACACTTCTCCTAAACTGAGAGGCGTTCCTCCACTCTGGCCACGCCATTCAAATGAATAATGCATAAATAGTGGGAGGACTTCAAGTGGTGTGGGTAACTTTGCTGTGAAAAATCTAAAATCAGCTGAACAATATTTACATGCAAACAAACTGATTTACAAATATTTTTGTTTTTCCTGGATTTTCCTGTTTTTCCTGCCTTAAATTTTCTTAAAATGATTGAATCTCCTGATGTAACTTCCATGAGCGATTTAACAAAGTCCTTGTATGTAATGTAATATAAAATTATAAACAGGACAGAACTGGCTCCAACAAATGTTCCACCAATTTGAAATGAAGACCATATTTTTACGGTCTTTTTGCAAGTCTGAGGACCTTTCAAAATAAAAACAGAAAGAGTTTAAAACACAAAGAGTTTAAAAGTTTCTACCTCTGTAAATAAAGCTACAAAAACACTGCTGACACTCTCACACCAAGTGGCCACACTGAATTAAAGGAAATTAAACAGTAGTTTGTGTTGTAGTTGCCTTCTCCGAGAATGAAAAACGATTAATTCAACATCTTGTGGCTGTGCACCCCACATGCCATGCTGGTGCTACCTGTTGGCTACCTAATCATCCCCGAGCTGTGTTCGAGGTCAACGTGCATGACTGAACTGTGACAACACATGATCGCTCTCAAACTGACAACGTAGAATCCCAAAATATACACATACGTAATTAGCCAAAAGTTCTATGGACTGGGGGGTAACAGTAAATTAAATGGTAAATTATGTATTATGTTTATTAAAAGCATTATTTTCTAAAATATAATACGCCCACAGTGCGTGTAAAGGGGCACAGAATGAAAAGTGTAGCTTTTCCTGAAAAACGTATATTATTGTGTGAATTATTCATTTTTTATTCTTATTTTACGGCCCGACTGTTGGCACAAGCCAATAGAGATTGGTGCATTGTTAACTGTCAGGTAGGGTCTCTGTGCTCGGCACAGAAGGCGGAGTCTCCAAGTCCTGCTTGCAGCAGTCGTAGCAGCAGAAAGTTTCACAGCCCTTCTGAATCACAGAGGTAGACTAACCAGAGAAGAGCAAAAACCAGAGTCAATATTGGAGAAGCAGATGCTAGATTGGCATCAAAACGCACACGGAAATGGCAACATTTCTCCTCGATTGTTATGGTGCAGACTTGTCGCTTGACGCAGTTGGGCAACCTGGCTGCTGTATTTTTTTTGTGTTGCAATTCCAATGTGACCCCACTAGATGTCGGTATTTTGCATTTTTTTTCACATAGTTCACCTTTAATTAAACTCAGGACCCCCAGTTTCCTTTCAGTTGTAAAAACGTCCTGTTTAACTGGACAATGTCTCCCCCCTGAGGCTGAAAAAAGAATTTCTCTTTGCCTGCGTAGAGATTATAATATTCATCTTTTATTGAGTGTAGATTTATAGAAAACGCCAGCGACTGTAGTTTACGGTGTAATTGAACTGCACTGTGTTATTGGGAGAGCTTTTCTTATGTAATAAGTAAATTAATTAATATATTCTGTTTATATGTATTGACAGAAATATATCTAGATTTTTGATTGTTGATATTTCTTATCTCTCCAAATAATCTTTGCATTCTGCCTTTCTTTGCATTCTGCCTTTGTATTATTGTTGCACACTGCCTTTATAATTCAATTTTATGCACAATAGATTTGTCAATTATGGAAAAAGAAACTCAGATTTATACACGCACGCACGAACACACGAACACACGTATTTTTGTAAAGATGTAAAAAATGAATTCTAGTGTATTTTGAATTTGATCGCCATTATGTCCCATACAGTGAAATGGCTATGGTTCTTTGTGTTTCATTATAACGGGTGATTAATTTATACACAACTATATTGGGGTTATGAATTGGCTGCGACTCGGATGGATGTGGATTTGCAAAGCGGTGGTGTGACCTGCGCAAACCAATGCGCAACATCACTCTTATGAAGTTTACTGTGTTTGCTCTGTTGGAGTCGGTTCCGTCAGTTACTACACTTTAGCCCGGTAGCTTTACCCACCACTAACTCACCGACTAGTCTTGACAATGAGTCATATTCTGCAAGAAGCGAACAACCATTAGGTTTCTGACGTATACGAGCATCACGTAAGTGTTACATTGCTGTTTTATGTCATTAACGTTCTGCTACATAGAGCAAGATGGCTCCACGTTAGTGCTAGCTAACGTTAGCTAAACAAAAACAGCATGACGTTTACGCGGCTCCTGAATTAGTTCGTATAGAACTGCACATTGGTATGTCAGCTTTGGAGCAGCTTAGCAGTGTCTGTGGTTGTGGGTGTTGTACTGTCGTTTCTCTTCAAAGTAATGCCGCTATTTGGTCGTCATTTCCATGCTAATCACAACTAGCTACATAATAAAGAAACAAAATTCGACGAGTTACCAGTTCATAACTATTCGTATTTCACCTCTGCTACGTTATACATCCTTCACACTCTTTGGCCTGGTATTTCGACCAGACTACAACCAAATGTTGTAATAATGAATGCCGTTACATTTCACTTGTCTCTGGAAGGTCGGGCCGTCCAAATGGTGATCATATCGGGCACAGCCACTGTGCTGCAGCAGTTTGTCAGTGGGCTGAAGAGTCGGAATGAAGACACAAGAGCAAAATCTGCCAAAGATCTGCAGCACTATGTGACTACAGAGCTGAGGGAGGTCAGTACACTTGATGTCATGAGTATGTAATTCAATAACAAGATAATAACAACAATAATAATCCACACTTTCTGTCAGAAATTAGTTTCTTTGCCGACTAAATATAAATTACTACAAACACATGTTGTACTAACATCTTCTTTTTTGTTTGCATTCTGGTTTGTTTCCACCACAGCTGAGTCAAGATGAAGCCACCACGTTCTACGATGAGTTAAACCACCACATATTTGAGCTGGTATCCAGCTCTGATGTGAATGAGAAGAAAGGCGGGATTCTTGCCATTGGTGAGTCCTCTTTCTGTTATTGTGACTTAAGATCTGACAGAACGTTCTTGTGACAATTTCCTCGTTGCCTTTTTGCATGAAATGCTGTGCAAATAAAATCACCTTATCACTGTAAACCTGCTGGAAGTTACGGTGTATCATCTTTCCAGTGAGTCTGATCGGCGTTGAAGGAGGCAATGCCACCAGGATCAGTCGCTTTGCCAACTACCTGCGCAACCTGCTCCCCTCCAGCGACCCAGTGGTGATGGAGATGGCTTCGAAAGCCATGGGTCACCTGTCCATGGCGGGGGACACCTTCACCGCTGAGTATGTGGAGTTTGAGGTGAAGAGGGCTCTGGAGTGGCTGGGAGCAGACAGGAATGAAGGCAGGCGCCATGCCGCAGTAAGTGACTGGCAGAAAACAGTGTTTGTTGTTGAAATACCTCTTGGTGTTGTTGCTGCAGTTACAGACATTAGAGGTGTCACTCAGGAAAGTCCTGTTTTTGGTGCCAAAGGCTTTTTTATCTGACAAAACAATTGTTGAGATCAGGCAGTTTATTTAAGCATGTTTTTGTTATTTTAATAATTATAATCTCCTCTGGTGTGTAAAACAGTGTCATGTATGAAGTTTGTTGGTGAAATTTTGTCTTCTTCATTGTAAAAAAACAACAACAAAGTCATCACACTTTGTTGAGTTTGCATGTTTTTCAGCGCAAAACCCAAGAGAAGGGCAATAAAAGCAATAAATACTAAATACATGCTAGACATTTCCGTCCTAATTAAGGTTCAGAGGTTGCATGGAAAAATGACAACATTGTAACAGTTGTTAAAAGTTCTAGGTTAATTGTCCCTCATGTGGAAATATATATACATCTGAACTCCTGCTATGTCATGTTTTCTCAACACACTAGTAAGATTTTTTTTTTTTCATTCTGGAGCAGCTTCAAACCAGCTGTGATGTCTCGTGTTCCACTTGTAGATAAAAGGATACAACTCAGATTTAAGTTAACCACAAAGAAACTAGTTTCACAGTGTCCAAACCAATAATGAAATAAGCAAAATAGACATGAGGACATCAAGCAAGTCAGTCACCATCAGGAAAACACAAGATATAAGGGACATAATCAGAAAATCTGATCCACCCAGAGAGAAGTGAAAATAGTCAATATTTTATGTTGTTATTTTTATGTTGTTTATACACTGTGCCATTACCGGTACACTTGTTAAAGCAACAGTTGCCAAGTATTTACGTGGTGGAGGTGTTAATGATTTCCCTGTCTGTTCCAGGTGTTGGTGTTGAGGGAGCTGGCTGTGAGCGCACCCACCTTCTTTTTTCAACAAGTGCAGCCGTTCTTTGACAACATCTTCTACGCAGTGTGGGACCCCAAGCAGGCCATCAGAGAGGGAGCTGTGTCTGCGCTGCGAGCCTGTCTCATCCTCACCACTCAGAGGGAGACCAAGGAGATGCAGAAACCTCAGTGGTACAAAGTATGCCGTTTTCCTGTTTCCTTTCCTAGTTACTTGTAACAGTGTTACGTCATTTAATTACAAAATAAACACATTTTTAATCAATTACATTATAGGAGACACATGTGTTATTAATTTATTGTTACACATGGAAATATCCTTGGCTACATCTGAACAATTTCTGCAAAAAGTGAGGCAAAATGTTTTATAATCTAGTTTTTGGATTTCATGTGTGAATGAATGATAATGATGTTAATAGATGTGTTCTGTGATGTGGAAGTTGGAACACTGACACATGTCAATATTTGAAACAGTTGAGTACATTCAACATTTAGAAAACAAATCTAATGTCATGAGTGACCTTACTTGAATAAAGTCATTGAAGTACTTCCACTACTATTTCATTTTTATCAAGGGAAATTGGAACCACCTACATTTCCAAACACTGGTGACTTCCTTGTAACAGGCCACATGTGATATTGTCTCCTAGCAAACATTCGAGGAGGCAGAGAAGGGCTTCGATGAGACCTTGGCCAAGGAAAAGGGGATGAATCGTGATGACCGCGTCCACGGGGCTCTCCTGATCCTGAATGAGCTGGTTCGCATCAGCAGCATGGAAGGAGAGGTGAGGGTGGAGGTTTTCTGTTGAACTATCCACACATCCAGAAGCCAAACATTCCTTTCACTGTCATGTCTGCCTCCAGCGCATGCGTGAGGAGATGGAGGAGATCACGCAGCAGCAACTGGTCCATGATAAATACTGTAAAGAGCTGATGGGATTTGGAACAAAGCCTCGCCACATCACACCCTTCACCAGCTTCCAGTCGGTGCAGCCTCAGCAGTCCAACGCCCTCCTGGGCCTGCTGGGCTACAGCACGCCTCAGGGCTTCCTCAGCTTTGGAGCCACTCCAGTGCCAGCCAAGAGCTCGCTGGTGGAGAGCAGATACTGCCGTGAGCTGATGGAGGAGCGATTTGACCAGGTGGATTTCTCTCATTTTACCTACTTACCAGGCTTCTTCTTACGACTTATGGAAGTAGCAGCAGCAAATGCCTCCCTTACCTGGGATATTCAAGCTATAATTGGGTCCAACCCTGAGAACCCAGAGCTCACATTCAACATGGTCGTGCACACTGTTATCTGTCATTATGAACTTTAACTTTTGCTGTGAAAAGAGGATGGTGACTCTGAGGATTTTGTCTTCAGTGCTTTGTTTGTGATGAAGTCAATTCATCATCCAGATTCCAAATTATGTGAATTTGTCCTTTGTCCAGGTGTGTCGGTGGGTGCTAAAATACAGGACCAGTAAGAACCCTCTGATCCAGATGACCATCCTCAATCTGCTACCTCGCCTTGCTGCCTTCCAGCCTCACACTTTTACAGGTACCTCATAGTCATGTTTGACTGGAACCTAAGATGCAGTTCAGCAGTCAGTTACAGACTTTTGTATACACAGTAAGTAAATAGATGTGTACTAACTACTAACTGTAACTTGCACCCATTGTGTAGACCAGTACCTGTCAGACACGATGGGCTACCTGCTGGGCTGCCTGAAGAAGGAGAAGGAGAGGACGGCAGCATTCCAGGCTCTGGGGCTGCTGGTTGTGGCTGTCAGGGCAGAAATCCAACCGTACCTCTCCAAGATCCTCGAGATCATCAAGGCAGCACTGCCGCCCAAAGACTTTGCTCACAAGTCAGTAAGATTTTCTCTAAGATGAGGCACATGTAGTTGTGTATTCATATTTTCATATCAGATTAGTTAAGAGTGTTGTTAGTTCAGAATTGGATTCATTAGGTTGGTGGAGATAATCCACTGTGGTATAATGTAACATCTCACACGCTCAGAACGGAAAAGGGATTTGAGGATTTCCTCTGTTGCTTAGAAAAGACAAAGTAGACAGACTGTGTTCATGCAGGTGGAATAGTGTCAGAACTAATACCCATTTAGCACTGTGACAGAACAGGGATTAGCATCAGAACCAGCTCTGACATGAAACAGGGCGTCATTTGTATAAAATGATATGATGTGTCTGTGTTTTTTAAATCTCGGCCATCGAAAAAGACTTTTAGGGGCTCTAGACTACAGAGATGAAGTGAATTCTATGATTTTGATTTTGCTCCCTCTGTTGTGCAGGAGGCAGAAGACTATGCAGGTGGATGCCACAGTGTTCACCTGTATCAGCATGCTCTCCAGGGCCATGGGGCCCAGCATCCAGCCAGACATCAAGGAGCTACTGGAGCCCATGTTGGCGGTGGGTCTCAGGTAAGACAAACAAATCTATTATGCTTCAATTTCCTCATCTTTAGACGATGATGTTTTGCAGTCGCACACATCATTAAATATGTCCCCGTTTGTCCAGTCCTGCACTGACAGCAGTGCTGTACGACCTGAGCCGTCAAATCCCGCAGCTGAAGAAGGACATTCAGGACGGTCTGCTGAAGATGCTCTCCCTTGTGTTGATGCACAAGCCGCTGCGTCACCCTGGAATGCCCAAAGGCCTCGCTCACCAGCTGGCCTCTCCGAGCCTCACCAACATCCCGGAGGCCAGTGACGTCGGCAGCATCACACTGGCACTACGCACACTTGGAAGCTTTGAATTTGAAGGTCAGTGTAATTGAAAGAGATTTCTCTTTAAACAGTTTCTCTGATCCTTTTGATGTTATTTACCTACTCTTACCTTATCAAGCCCTTGTCAAAAGGCACAATTAGCAGTTAGCACAATTGGGCCAAGATTTCTCTGAATATTTTACAGTATGCTGCATTTGGAAAAACACTCATGCTCTTACGTCCTGTTAGTGACACGTTTTATATCTGTTAGCAGTGATTCGTTTACCAGAACTTTGACAGGCTGCGGCATGACGGGAAAAAAAACTCTGGAATTCTAAGACAAAAAAAAGCAACAACGTCAGCACACTGTGGAATAATCCTGGTCTCACAAAAGAGCGACAACAAACATCAGTAATTGTTCACAGGTGATAGTTTTCCTCTTTGGGAGACAACAGGACCGATGAGAAACATGGAGGTTGCATAACAGCACTTGGAAGGGTTTGTGTTTGTGAACCATTCGAGTGTTTCGTCTCCATTACTTAACGTTTTTCCCCAATGTTCATATTCTAACAAGCATTTGAAGAAAAGTTTGTGTGGACGCGGCTTTAGCTGGTGACATATGTATTTGCAGACAGTGTTTTTGTAACTCCTCTACCTGCCAGAAGTTGGGGGGGGAGGGTTCTAAATTGCTTGTTTAAGAAAAAACATTTTGAGCAAGTAAACAAAATAAAATAAGATTTGGAAAAAAGCAAAACTACAGCGAATAATAATGAAAGTAAACGAACAGAAACAATTTTACATAGCAACAATTATTTTACATATTCAAAAAGGAGAGGGACTGAAAATCATACAGAGAATTAAACTCTGAATTAAAGGCGTCAGGTACAAAACTGAAACCACAACAGGTTACTGGAATGTGATTCGAAGAGGGTACTGATTGATTTTTGGACTTCTTTCATCAGGACACTCCCTCACCCAGTTTGTGCGGCACTGTGCTGACCACTTCTTGAACAGTGAACACAAGGAGATCCGAATGGAGGGGGCGCGGACCTGCTCGCGCCTTCTCACCCCCTCCATCCACCTGATCAGCGGCCATGTTGTAAGCCAGACGGCGGTGCAAGTTGTTGCAGACGTGCTGAGCAAGCTGCTGGTTGTCGGCATCACCGACCCAGGTTGAAGTAAAACCCAGCCACTGACAGATGATCACGATTATGGCGGCTGGAAGAGTTTTTCTTAGAGTTTCTCCGTGTTCTCCTGCAGATCCAGACATTCGGTACTGCGTGCTGGCATCACTCGATGAGCGCTTCGATGCTCATCTTGCCCAGGCCGAGAACTTGCAGGCGCTGTTTGTGGCGCTGAACGATGAAGTGTTTGAGATCAGAGAATTGGCCATCTGCACGATTGGACGCCTCAGCAGCATGAACCCTGCCTTTGTCATGCCCTTCCTACGCAAGATGCTCATTCAGGTAGGGGAGGATGTACCCTAAGTGATGGTTGGGGGTTTTTATCATTAATGTGAACGAATATTGTTCCTTTCACACATTACTTATTCCAGGGCAGACGCTTGACTACACAACATATGACCACAGATTATATAAAATAGCAGAAAGAATACCAAGAATTTTCACTGCCTACATATTTCTTCTTGAATGTGTCGTCTGTTTACAATGGATGCCACTAGGGGGCAGCAAAGGCCAAGTGGTCTTGCACAGTGTAACCCTCCAAGTGAAGCCTCGATAAGGCCTCGCTTAGGCTGAAGATCCTGATGTGCCTATGAGCTCCATAAGATTTCTTATAAATGAGACAGACTCATTACGTTCTCCTCCTGCGTTCTGTTTCAGATCCTAACGGAGCTGGAGCACAGTGGTGTTGGCAGGAACAAAGAGCAGAGCGCCCGTATGCTTGGTCATCTGGTCTCCAATGCTCCCCGCCTCATACGACCATATATGGAACCCATTCTTAAGGTACACGTCTACTAGACGGCTGTGATTGTGATGGTGGATAAGGGTGTGATTGTAACCAGACTGCTGCTTCAAATAAACACATGTTCCCGTTTTCTTCCTGGAAAACTGTGTTCAACAGGTTAAGTGACACTTGTACATGATATATTTGCAGGCACTTATCCTGAAGTTGAAAGACCCAGACCCCAACCCTGGTGTGGTAATCAGTGTGCTAGCGACTATTGGCGAGTTGGCTCAGGTAAGAGCAGCACTCGCCAGCTACACTAGTATTTATTGTATTCAATGTCAATGTCATGTGTGCGTCTCCTTTGTTATGCATTAGCTTGAATATTTAACAGTCGGGGCTTGTGTTTTCCTTAGCTCAGTAGTACTGGATCGACCCTGAACCAGTGAGTCTGCCTTTGCCCATTACATTCAGGTGGCTCATGGACTTAAAGTAGAAGAGTAAAGAAAGTTGTGAAAACCATGAAAGTAGTCAGAGTACATGAGATTTTTAGGTAAATCATGTCTGATGATTTGACTCTGCAGTTTGGGAATGTGAGTGGACGCAAAGAAATGTGGGGGAAACAGGAAAGAACACAATGTAGACTGTTATAATAAAATAAAGTAAAGATTGTTCCTTGTGAAACTCCGTGATGAGATATACTGTAAATGCTTGGGACAGAATCTGAGTCTGGATGGATTCTGGTTAACACTAACTTCTCTGACAAACACAAAAACAACAAAACAAAAGAATCAAAAGGATCATTGGCCTGATCAGAATCAGAAATCCCCAGAGGAGTGTTGCAAAAGCTCGGATAAAGAAAGAGAATGGAAATAAGACAGTAGAATGTAGAGCTATTGCAATAGGTAAACATCAAAGTAAAACAACTCAACTAATTAACACGTCTGAAAACTGAAAACTGAGATTAGAAGTGACAGCGATGTGCAGTGTACTACACATCAATCCAGTATGTAATAAATTTAATAAAACCAGTATGTAATAAAAAGACACAAAAAATGTATATATAGTTTGGAAAGGTCAAACTCCACGTGTCTCACGGTAAAACTGATGGAGAGGTTCAGTCCCTTCCAGACACTGTTGACAGAAAAGTAAGACATATTTCCTCCCTTCCCTGTCAGGTGAGCGGCCTTGAGATGCGGAAGTGGATGGATGAGCTTTTTCCAATCATCATGGACATGTTGCAAGACTCGTCCTCGTTGGCCAAGCGACAGGTATGTGAAGACGATTAGTGCCGGCTCCATCTGGTTGAATTGATTTGTCATCTCTCCCTCTGGAAATACAAGTTCCCCAAAAATATTTATTTCTAGGCAACAGCAAATAAAACAGCACATCATTTTTTGTAAACATTTGTCAGAAAGAATTTGGAGGAAAGTGTGCTTTGGGGTAAGACTGTGTGCCCTGAGCAGGGATAATTTAATAATAGAAATTTAATTGAGCAGATGGGATGAATGATTGTAATTTGTATTGGTAGGTACAACGCAGTACACAACAGAATACAAACAAAATCCTTTTCTTAGTATTTTATATGCAGAAAGTCACGACTTGTACAATTCTTGTGAAATGAAAAGAAATGAAGTGCAGTCATACTTCTCCATGTCATTGTCCAAGCCAGTTTGCCTCTCATTCTCCACAAGGTGGCGTTGTGGACGTTGGGCCAGCAGGTGGCGAGTACGGGCTATGTGGTGGAGCCCTACCGCAAGTACCCTTCCCTTCTGGAGGTGCTACTCAACTTTCTCAAGACGGAGCAGAACCAGGGCATCAGGAGAGAGGTGCGCAGGGGTTCCTCCATCCAGCCTCTGAGACATTTAAAATACACACACACACACGTTCAGCTATTGTAGGGACAACATAGACATTCTCTTACCCTGACTATAACCAGTTCCTAACCTGAGCCTAAACCCATTTGTCGACTGTAATGACCTGTTAGAAAGGCCGGACTGTTCCTCTCAGTTGACTAAGCTGATGTGGTGTTGTTCTTGTGAGGGAACTGGCAGCCAACAGAGAACAGAGGAAGTGGAGCAGGCAATCATGACACCTAATCACCTGTGGAACAGTGTGTGGCAGCACTTTGAGTTCTCCACGCTGAAGGCAAACACAAAAATGAGACTCACTTACTTTCAACATGGAGCGTCATTGGCTGGCTGGGGTCATCCTGTAAGCCCTACCCCTCAGTCTAACCTCAACCTGATAACCAGGTGTCAAACAGACCTCAGACGTGAAGTCCAGACCAAACATCCTCACTTTACCAAGATGTCCTCGCCAAGATTGTGTTAAGCTCTAACTGGACCTCATAAAAAGAGCTGCACAATTACACGCATGCACGGGACGCTTTCCTGGATGCTTCAGCATGACGTTTGAAATATTCTTTGTTATAGGGAGAAAAAAAAATCACGTTAATTTCTTCAGGTTCTAGATCCTTCTTTGTAGATTTTAAGATTCCTCCAAGTGTGCACCGGTGTGTACACACTGTGGTCCTTCCTCGCCTCCGTCACTAAGAGTCTGCTCGTACGAATGTTGGGTTTCTGTTAAAATTGTCAGTTTATTATTGTGATTTGGGGCTATACAAATGAAATAGAAGAACACCGGAACACCCCAAAAACGTTCACCCAGTTATGTGAGTACTCAAGAATCTTCTCAGATGAGTGGTGAAGCATCTTCAAACGATAAGTCCAGTTGCTGACGAATAAACCCAGCAAGATGGTTTATACTGGCGTAATACTGCCATCCTTACATCCAAACTCATGGTCCTCTGACTTCATCCCAGGACGTCCCATTAAGTACATTTCTATCTGCAGCTTGGACAAACCCCAACTGGAACACCCTATTATGATATGGCTCACTAAGTGTGCTTCTCAGTGAGGTGTTCTGTGGGTCTCCATTCGTACTTCCTGGAGAGAAACATGACCTCGGTTTGGTTCTGTGGAGGATGTCTAACTTTCTGACCTGTGTCTTCAACAGGCCATCCGCGTGTTGGGTCTTCTTGGCGCTCTGGACCCCTACAAGCACAAGGTCAACATCGGCATGATAGACCAGTCACGAGACGCCTCTGCTGTCAGCCTGTCTGAGTCCAAGTCGAGTCAGGATTCAGGTATGGTTGAGATCACTACGTCCCTGGCTGGTTGTTGTGATACACAAAGGTGGCAGAATGGGAGAGGTATTTTGTTCAACCTACTTTCCGACCTTTGCTGCCGTCTCAGAGGCAGAGTGACTCTCAACCCCTATTACAGAAGTGTGAGGTGGAAGAATGGTGCAGTATTCCCAGAATAAAATGTGTACATGAAGCTTCTGCTTCTGTCATTGTGTGTTATCCTGTGTTTTACAACTGACATCTGGAATGTTTATATGACATAAAAACTAAAGTAAATTCATTTTCTGTCAACATTAGTAATACTACATGGGTTCGTCCCACAAAGCCTCTTCCTCTCATTGTCTCACCTGCATGCATTGCTCTCCCCTCAGTATCTGCTCCTCTGTGTGTGGTCATTACTCACATGTCCACACACTGGCTCTATCCATTTTAGACCTCTGGCTGTATGATGGATGGTATTTTAATGAGGTACTGTGCAGAGGAATTAGTATTATTATGGCCTGACTTCTTCCAGTGTGAATGTCTTTGTGATGTTTTTACAAGTTAGCCACATTTTAAGGGGACAGGCGCCCACAAGGACACAGTGGTCAGTGTGGTTTTGTAGCCATTTTCTGTGTCTTAAATTAATCACAGACAAGGGAAGTAGGGACACACTGCATTTGCAGTTCTGAAATCTTCTCTGAAAATCATCAGTGTGCTCAAAACTTCCAACTCCCGTTATGTTCGTTAGTAAAGTATAAACACTCCGTCCAACCAGGTTTGAATCAGCAGAGGGTAACATAGACTGCAGCACACTATTTAGATTTTACTGACAGGATAAACAATGTCAGTGATAAAAACTGTAACTCATCATCAGCAGTTGTTTAAAACAAGCCATCTCAAATCAGTGTTGGGTAGTAACTAGTTACAGTGTTAGCAGCAGTGTAAGGTAATCTGATTACAAAATAAACAGAACTGTAATCAGTTACATTGCTGCAGACAAATATGTCATTGAACTACAATTACTTATGGAGCCATATTTTGTGGGTCAGTTCTACCCTGATTTAGTGTGTGAATGAATGAGGATAATGTTAACTGATGTGTTTAGTGATTTTAAAGCAGTTTGACAGTAGTCAGTGTTGAGGCTGCTGGAAGTTCAAACACTGACACAGCGCAACATTTGAAACAGTTGAACGTACATTTAACATTTAGAAAACTAACCAGATTAGTACATTACGTTGATAAAGTCATGAAAGGAATAACGTGTAATTGTAACCAGTCACATTCCAAAGTAACTTTAACAAAACTGTCTGAAATAAAACATTAAATAAAATAGAAGCTTGAAATTGATCCAGAACAACTGCATGGATTCTTCACTTTGACTGCTGGCGACTCTCAGGCATTTAGTGTCTGTGGGGTTATTTACACGTTCGGGGTTGCCGAGGTCACATGTGGTGTGTAGGACCTTCCGGCTATCATGTGACCGTCCTTCGACATATTTGAGTTGCATGAGTCCAGGTGTGAATGTGGAAGGCATGAAAGGACAGCATTGTTAGCAGCCGCTGTAGACCAGCTCCCCTGTTTGCTAATGGTCAGTGCTGGAGAAGCCCTTTGGGTGAAATTCTGAACGTCTTCAACGATTTGCATCAAGTCCAGATGATCGAACCCATCTGGGTGTCATCCCAACTGCAGGGACTCTTCACAGACGTAAAGTTTACATTGGGATTTATGCTGTGTGTGTTCTTCAGACAGTCACGCATTGAAACATCCATAAACACATAGAGTGCCTTCATTTAGTGAGTATTTCTTTGGTCAGAATATGATCACTTGAGAGGGGACCGATTTCATCGTCAAGTATTTCAGGATAAAATCAGTTTATTGGCTCTCATAGACCAATAAAATACTGTCTGGCCAAGAAGACTTATGATTATCACTTACAGCTTGGCTCTTTGTACTTTTCATAAATCCACAGCTCTTGAAATAGAACTCCAGCCAGTCAAGACTAAATAAAACAGTGTTCTAGAGGTTCAGCCCGTACAGTTGAAATGTCAACAGAATCTATGACTTTAAACGCCCCGTTCACTGGAACTTTCATCCGTTTGGGTTGAACGTTTGTTTTTTTCTGATTGAACGGCTCCCAACGCGACCTCCGTCACAGTGAGGAGCTTTTGTTCATGGGGAAACCTAAGTAACTCAACAGCTGCACGACCTTTGTTGAGAGAACTTATCTAGTTTAAGGATCTCTAAATGAGACTCATTAGAGCTAACAGTTAACATTTGTACTCAATTATTTAGCATATCAGCTGAATCTTTCGCTGCCGGTTCGAATAGCTTGTAATTGGGTCTTTCAAATATGGTTCTAAATCGGATCTGTTTTTCACAGTGCCACCTCGGTCTGAACTATCACGTCATGATCTGTCCGACACTGAAAAATGTATCTATAGTCAAAGGCCTTGACTTTTTGAAAACCTGAATAAAATTTTTTTGTCTGAAGCCACTCAGGCTATGATCTCACCTCTCCAGACTGCGTCTCCATCCACAGACGTCAGTGTACAGAGGCAGCAGCCAATATTTCTCCTCATCCATCTCATTATCATTTGACTAGAACTTCCCCAGCTTCCACTGCACAACGACATGACAATAAAATGGTAAAGTTAATTTGGTAACATCCATGTTTGGGAGCTGAGCGTGACGTCTTGTTCTTGATCTGGTACATGCGGGTCACTTTACATTGAAGTCTTATAAAGGTCTCACTTAAACAATACACACGTGTGTCCATTCACATTATTGGGACTTGAACAGTTAAACATGCAGTCTGAACCATTCGCTTTGTGTGATCCTGGAAAAATGGGCGTATGCAAAAATATGGGTAAAACTACGCTAGTAAAGTGCAGGGAACACTGAGCAGTGTACTTCAATAACTGATACCGGTAGCAGCAGCAGCAGTAGACATCGGAATTATAAAAACGCTAGCGGAACGTCATGGTCACAATACTGATGAAATGGTGCATACTTTGTTTTTGGAAGTTGTATTTGTCAGCATGATCAGGAATTTGAAGTATAAAAGCTTAAATTACAGCAGTACTGCTGCCTCACTCAGCCACACTGCTGTCTGCTTGCCGGCTGGAAGCATACAGATGTGTAGCCATCTATCATGGTCATTAATCCTGATGTGCTGGTCCAAAGAAAAGCTATCCACTTTGAGCCTGCAGGCCGCATGATGGTCTGTTATGTCTACAGTCCTGAGTCTGATTGGGGACAACTGGAGCAGCTGAAACTATATTCCTGCTCCATGAAACAGTCAATACCAGGCGAGTCAGATTGCCTGTAAAACTCAGTGAATAGATAAATGGACAGACTAACCTCATAAGGATTTCCTGTCATAAAAAGGCAACATATCCACAAAACAGCCTCGTTTTTGAGGGAAATCTTTTTTTTTTCCCTGCAAATTCTGAAAACGTGATGGCTCTTCAGATTAGTGCTTGAAGGAACAGGACATCAAATGTCCCATTGGAGGTGGTAGCAATTTGTTACGTACGAGCGTAAAAGTGAGTTGTGTTGAAATGACACTGTAGCCTCAGGTATTAATACACAGACAAAGTAAATTTCAGGATGGCTGAGTTTGTAATATTAACCCAGACCTTTGAGCAGTTCTGTCTGACAGTTCTTGGCTTGTGATAGCGACAGTCCTTGAGGTGGGCTGAAATCTGGTCACGCTCTAATCCACCAGGACTCGTCTTTCTGGTGCACTGGTTTGACCCAGTTTCAGCTTTGCATCAGGTTCCCCATGAGTCAGTGCAGGTTTCCTTGTATTAAATATATACGTGTTTCCCATGTAGAGCTCGACTGGAACGTAGCCCTTCCATCATATTTGTATTAGGGCACAAACGAATAACATCAACTAGTTAACTTGTGTGATGTGGAGGACGTGGGAGGCAAAGAAGAGGGAAGTCTCGTCAGATGTCCTCAGGTTGCTTGTTGTTGATCGATTTGCCATTTGATTATGCTGATTTTTTTTTATTGGGTGTTAGTCCATGTTAAGTTATCAGGAGCCACGACCTCCAGAGGTGCGTTTCCATTTCTGAGGTTTGCAATTCAGTGTGCCTTTTTCTAGTCTGGACAGGAAACCTGCTTAACAATTCCATCGTTGTTAGGGTAACAAAGCAGCATACTGGACTCTAGAGATGTAAATCACCAGTTTGATGATACAATGATAATACAATAATAATATATACATTTTGTTTGGACAATCATATTTGCAGAAGTCTGTTTTCGATTCAGACTGTGATCCATTTAAGACAATTTACTACAAATTTTACACAATGATCACATTTCACTGCAAGAAAAAGGCAGATTTTGACAGAGTAATTGCTGTCAGAAAGTTACATGAAATTATAATTGTAAACATGACTAAATAATCAATAATAAACGTTACTGTATGTTACACCCTGACTGGACATATCCACTACTAGCTGTGTTAGCGCTTTATCTCATCAAGACAAGCATCCTTGGGCTGTACAATGTTGCATTTCCTCTTGTCCGCAGCGGACTACAGCACCAGTGAAATGCTGGTGAACATGGGCAACCTTCCACTGGACGAGTTTTACCCCGCCGTGGCAATCGTCACCCTGATGCGGATCCTGAGAGACCCTTCACTCTCCAACCATCATACCATGGTGGTCCAGGCCGTCACCTTTATCTTCAAGTCTCTGGGGCTGAAGTGTGTCCAGTTTCTGCCGCAGGTCATGCCCACATTTCTCAACGTCATCCGGGTCTGTGATGCCAGTATCCGTGAGGTAGGTTGCGCTGTAGAATGGACAAAGATGTTTGCAGAAGTAGGATTTCGAATTCAGAGGCCTGCGATCAATTTTCCACAACGATCACATGTCACTACGGTAAAAGAAAAAAACAACAACAAACTAACAGTTTAATTGCTGAAATGTTTGAGACACTTAAATGAAAATGAAATTAATATTTATTTCCATTTATCTTTTTAGTTTTTGTTTTGAATACTTGTTTTTATTTATTTACTGTGCTTTTTAAATTTGTTGTGCAGCATTTGTGGTAGTTTTAAAATTTGTGGTATAAATAGAAGTGGATTGGATTGGGATCTGTTCTGCACATAGCAGTTCCTCTCTTTGTCTTCCAGTTCCTTTTTCAGCAGATGGGAATGGTGGTGTGCTTTGTGAAGATCCACATCCGCCCCTACATGGATGACATCTTCACCCTCATCAGAGTGAGTAATCCTGTGTCCGTGCTGATAATTACGCTCCTTCCCATCCTCACTTATTTGGCCATTGATGTTCCAGTCCCTGTTGTGTCTCCTGGAACATGAGGAATGTTGGAAAAGAAGACTTCCCTCTAAGAGGAATCACTAGTGTGTCTATTGCAGCTTTTTCTCACAACTCCTTTTGTCTGCTTCTTTGAAATCTGTTTATTGACAGGCGTATTTAGTGCAGGTAACGATCCACCACGTGTTTTTCCTTTCCTTCTTTTATTCTGTTTTTTTTTGGCATGTTTGAGTGGTTTGTCCACATTTGAATGCTGACACGCGATGACATCAGGAGTACATACCCTTCTCTTGAAATGATGCGTGGCTGCGTGAAGACGTCACCTTTTGGAAGTAACTCCTCCATCCTTTTTCCTTTTGAACATGCCCCTGCTGACCCCCCCGCCCCACGCCAATCACCCCAGCCCCTCTTATTTTCCTGAGTCAAGCTAGCAGCTGTGAACTCCTAATTGCGATCAGTTGTGCCCCGCACGTTCCTCATTAGGCAAAATATATTCAGTGCCGCTGGTTGGAGTCTGGCTCCAAACTGAAGAACACATCACGTATGGTGCGGTGTGTTAATAACAAGATTAAAGGCACTTTGGGCAAATTTTTAATAACAAGATTAAAGGCACTTTGGGCAAATGAGAAAATGGTGTTGTTTATGTTTCTGTTCCAGTCAGAGTGGCTCACTTGTTTGGGACAGCACTGTTGAACACAGTCTACAGTGCCAAGATAAGATAAAGATAGGATCATTTTATTCTATTTTTATTTTTTAATAGTCCTCATTTAATGCTGTTCACTTTTGCTCGTTATTATATACGTCCTTATTCTTCTTTAAGAACTTTATCTCTTGTGTTTCCTCATGCATTGTTTTCTCATCTCGTCTTTTTTTATATTACTAATGGAAGCACTTTGTTTTATACAATTAATACGTATATGAGAAAAATAAATGCTGAATAAATAGTACACATGGAGTATTCACAGATGTAGTCTGTGAATTTCTTGTGAATTTCTCTTTGAGATGAATAAACGTATTTGTCTCATGCAGTAAATGTATATATATTAATATCTACATGGTGATATATACAACTAAAGGATAGTTACAGGAGAATGATGGTATTACTCACGGATTATTCAGATTCCACAGAATAGTTGGTGACCTGAGTATGATGAAAATAGTATTGAACACGTTAGTAATATTTACATACATGAACTCTCGGTATTAAGTCGACATGCATTATTACACATGCATTGAATGTGACGCGTGACGTGTGTCTTTCTGAAGTGAAGACTGGTGTTGACTCCTGACATTCATCATGTGACGTGGAGCAATTGCTAAAGCCCCAGTCCCCACACCTGCACAAACACACTTGTCTAGCACATTATCAAATGGCAATACACAAAATATCATATGACTGTCCTTCCTGTCAGAATCCTGGTGTCACACACACACACACACACACACACACACACACACACAAACACACACACACACACAGATTATAGTGGAGAAGTAGTTGAGAGAGCTGGATCGCTGTGTCCCCCAGTCCCTCTGAGTTAATAAACTGCGAGTGTAACAAAGAATCTATTCATTTTTCGCTCCAGCTCGCCTGCTGCATCCAGATGAGGGGGCTGGAATAGCCATTCAGGATGTACAACTGGCTCTGTAGTCCACGGCCAAAGGCAGGGAAAGCAGGAAGTCAGGGGCTGCTCAGGACCTCTGGTCACTGACTAAACACCTTGGCCAGATCTCACAGCTGAAGACCATTGACTGATGGACGCATTGCGTGACTTCAACTACCTTAACTCAGATGCCATTTTCTCAAAGTGCCTGGCCCAAATGTGTGTCACAAGCCACACAGAGAGGCGATACTATCCCGTTGACAGGAAATTGTCTGTCTTCTTTGCCATCTAATATGGTGACGCCCTCTTTCCACTATGGACACATGACAAACTTTGCAATTTATGATGAAAATCTGGACGAATATCACTGGGCTCCTTAATGGAAACACATTTTGTCCTAGTTCTGAAGTGGATGCTTTGTGATTTGGAACAACCCTCTGACGTGTAAAAGAGAGTACATTTCAAAAATAAACTAGCATGAATGTAGGTCACTCTTATTTTACTCAACATGACAGTATAAGGTCCTTTTTACATAGACTATGATCCATTTCAGAAGAATTCTAGTCACTGATTAGAAGCTGATGACTAGTAAAGTCTATGAATTCCAGAACTGGATGTGTACGATTCAAATCATCCAACCAGTTAAAATGATCACTTATGAAAGAAACTGTCATTTTGAAATCATTCAAACCTGTTCCAATCCAATGTTTTGTAGGAATACTGGACACCTAACAACCCCATGCAGAACACCATCATCCTCCTGATTGAGCAGATCGTCGTTGCTCTCGGTGGAGAGTTCAAACTCTACTTGCCTCAGCTCATCCCACACATGTTGCGTGTCTTCATGCATGACAACAGCACCGGGCGCAGTGTGACCATCAAGGTAAGTTCGAGGTTCAGTGCCGATGACCAAAACATCATTGTATATAATTAATATGATGATAATATGATGCTTGTAAGATCGAGTAGAATAGTACTTTATTCATGCCGTGAGGGAAATTTACAAGATGTATATCAATATACACACGTAAGTCATTTTTACGTTGACACCTAAAATCTAGTTGTGTGTACGGGAGAAAAATATGTGGAACAGTAACAGCTTGAAAGCTACTAAAAAGTTATGTTCTGTAAATACAATGACGATTATCCTGAAATTTAGAGGTTAAAGACATGATCATCAATTGTCAGTGCATCATAATAGCATATGTATTTTTTCTATTCTATTGGACAATGTATCTTGAATTCTCCACCCTTTCACTCTTTCTCATGACTAAGTAAGTCTGCTTGTCAAGTCAGATTCAGTACGTCAGTTATCAGTTTTCAACAAAATTCAAATATCAGCTGAATCTCATGACGGAGATATACTGATGTTACTCAGTACATTAGGATCCCCATGAGCTGACATCTGCCCATGTAATAACACTGGATATAAATAACTGAGATAGCAAACTGGGATTAATAAATGACAAAGTCAAATAATGTAGAAGTGATAAATGAATCACAAAGGCAAACATACGTCATCAATAAAACAGTTTGAAATATGGATGTTGTTCATGCTACACACAGAAAGGTCTGAACACAGTCCACTGTCCATCGTGTAGTTTCAGAACTGAGCAGCTCATATTAAATGGAATTTCAAACTATGTAAAAGCATTCTAAATGATGTGAGAAGAGCTGATCACATATATTTATGACGTGTAATATATATTTATATATGTATCAGTTCTGTGAATCTTTCTAATGTAACGAAGGATAGGTGCCATTGAAAAGAGTTTGTAGCATCATATTCACCCACAGTGAAATCGTAGTAATGGTTAGGTCACAGTCTCAGTATATCCTAAATTACAAATGATGTGTTCCATAGTCGACCGCTGAGCTCATGTAGTCATCGGATAGCTGTACTCATTTACGGGAAAAAAAACTGCATGTCATAAATCTGGTGGCAAAAACAAACTAACATCATTGAAAAGATCAGATGTCAGATTTGAGTTGTTATGTGAGTAGATCACTTCATTCTATGCTGCCAAGGAACTGCTGCTCAAATACTCCTGTCACTCCGTCCGCACCCCTTCACGAAGCACCGGAGCTCAGCCCACAGTTGACTTATTGCTGTTCGCTGTTTCCCATCGAGCTGGTCGGAATCGGTGCAGCCGTGTTTGTCATGCAGCATTTTAAAGCAGGTATAGACGTTTAGCTAACACACTCTCCTATTTCAGCAGCTGCATTTAGTTGTCAGTCTTTTCCCTAAATCCTAAATCATGGTTTTAAGTGGCGAACCACAAGGTCACAGTGGTAAGTAACATGGTCCTGGGCAGCGTTCGCTCCTCTGCTGCTGTTTTGTCTCGTAGTCTGCAGTGTTAGATAACCCATCACCCCGCAGGCTGGATAATCTATAGCTCAGGCCTGTGTCTGGATCAGGCTCCAGAGAACGAGGGGGGGGGTGGTGGGGGTTCATAGAATGGTAGAGCTGGGAATCATGTTACCCACAATTCTAAAGGGGAGAAAAAGAAAAACATACTTCCATCATTTTAGTGGACTCTACATTTCAGCCACCACTAACACCCCGGCACACACACATGAACACATCCACCTCAGCTTCCTGCTGTCTCGCCGTGAGCAATTTAGTCGTGGGGGTGGGGGGAGAAAGTGGGGGAGACAGGAGCGGGGATGGTTTTCCTTTGGGGTGCTGGTGGGGTTTTGTTAGCTGCAACATACGTCATCCCTTTATGACCTCCATCTATCCACCCACGTTACTCACACATGCTTTGCACAGTGTAACGTGTACCATGACATTCGTCTGCAGAAACCTTTATCACAAAAACATGTCAAAGCTGACAAAACGGTGAGCTACATTCCATGACGTGTGTGAGTTTCAACCTTTTCTTTTTGTCCTTTGCTTCAGTGCAGATTGCAAACATCTGAAATCAAGACACTCTGTTTTAGGCTTTGTTTGGCTGTTTGATAATGAAAACCTTCATTTAGAATCCCAGTAACATTTGCATGAGATAAGTCGTTGTGATAAATAAAATCTGACTTGACAGGACCATCTTTAATATGAACTTAGTTAAATGATAATAAATGGTTTATTTAGGTTTTGTGTCAAAATGTAAGACCTTTTAAAGTCCAGATGGACAAACTTGAAACCTCAGGTGTCCGGGAGGTGTCCCACCGAGATGCCAGAACCACCTCAACAGGTCCCTCTCCATGTGGAAGAAGACTGGCCCAGGTGTCTGAGCTCCTCACTCCTCATCTCTGTGGCTGAGAAAACTCATTTCAGTCGCTTGTACTCACGCTCTTGTTCTGTTGGTCACTACTCACAAGTATGAGGACCTGATTGTAGATGGACCAGTAAATTGGGGAGTCTGTCTTCATCAGTTAATTCGATTTGTAGCTTGTGTCCTGTCAGCCTAACGCTGTTTCCTCTTCATTTTCTTCTTAGTTTCACATGAATATAACTCGTACTAATACAGAATTTCACCAGAAGGACAGCGTACATCAGCACCATTTCCAGAAACACTGCCATCCGTCTTCTCCTCAAAGAACACCATTTTGCAGCAAGAAGCTCAGCAGCTGATCAGCATGTTCTTTCTTTTGCAGCTGCTGAATGCCATCCAGCTGTTTGGTGCCAACCTAGACGACTACCTACACTTGTTGCTGCCTCCCATTGTCAAGCTGTTTGATGCCCCAGATGTGCCTCTGCAGGCCCGCAAGTCAGTACTGCACATGGCTGGTGCTGTTTTTTTTCCTCTTCCTCATGTGGTCTATATATCAGGGAGACTGTGTCTCAGGAGGTAGAGCGTGTCGGCAGGTAATCTCAGTTCCTAGTTCAAATCTAGGATCCTATAGCGAAACATTGAACTGAATTTATCTTGATAGCAGCTTCTGCAGCAGGTGTAAATGTTGTGCTCTGTCTCAAATCGCATACTTCCATTAGTACACTTCTTTGTAGTACACTATGCAGCTGATACGCCAGCTGCTGCATTTTGTGACCATTTACAACACATCGTCTCGGACCGCACATGTTAAACCTCAGTCTGTTACAGTTGAGATGACAGTTCATCACACACGACGCACCAAACGGACACCACCACCATTAATGAAAATCTGCTGCGATTTACTAGCTAGCGAGCTAACGTTAGCATTCGCTGGGATTCCATCAGTATGATGCCATTTGAGTGTGTGATTTGAGTGTAAATTTTCACATACTCATTCAGTGTGAACGCACTTGAAAGAGAATGGAAAAAGAATGGAAAAAGTATGGAAGTATGCCATTTGAGACACAGTGTCCTGTTAATCTCCGCCCATAGACGCTGCCCAAAGCTCATTTTCATCAAAGGTCCAGACGGACCTGCACAGCAAATCCAAATCCGCTGGTGGCACGTCTTAGTTCAGGTTAAGAAAAAAAAAAAAAAACTTTATAAAAATGCAGCTATTTTGTCTTAATAGTTATTTCCAAGATCTAATTTCCAATGTTACTGCCATATAAACCGTATCATGTCCTCTTGGCTTGTTCCTTGGGAGCAGATCACAATGTTTATAGCGTTTGCGTTCATCTGTTTTTCTTGTCTCGTGACTCAGGGTCGCTTTGGAGACTCTGGACCGTCTGACAGAGTCCCTGGACTTCACAGACTACGCATCACGCATCATCCACCCAATTGTTCGGACACTAGACAGTACGCCTGAGCTGCGCTCCACCTCCATGGACACGCTGTCCTCGCTGGTGTTCCAGTTAGGCAAGAAGGTAGGTCCAGCTGTCTCCAGGGCTTTATGGGGATGGAGCTATTATTCAGTAGACTGTTTCCAGCCTCTCACTTCTGGACTCACATGAGCAGCAGTTCACTACCCCCACCCTCCATTGAGCCTTTATAACTTCCTGCCAGACTGCTGATGTCATTGACCATTTGACGGTGGGGGGTAGTGTTTATAGGAGAGTGAATGAGGTCACATTTACCTCGGTCGTTCTCCTCGTGAGCCTCCCTCCCCACCCCTCAAGCTTCCTATCATTTTCAGACCTAACCGCAAATTCACCGTTCCACTTGCGTGTCTGGCAACAAGTGTGAAAAGGAAGCTTTTGATCAGAGACCCATGGTGGTTTGATAAAAGTGCAGGATACTTATCTGGCTTGTAGCAAAGTAGCAAAGGGGAAAGAGGTAGCCAGTCAAAAACCATATAATTATGTTCACACCTACCCCCTTTAATTACCGTCCCTCCCTTTTCCTCATGTCTGCAGTATCAGATCTTCATCCCCATGGTAAATAAAGTCATGCTGAAGCACAGGATCAACCACCAGCGTTACGACATATTGATATGTCGCATTGTTAAGGTAAGTCCCCTCAGGAAACGAGACTAATCTCTAAACCATATTATTGTTATTATTATTATTATTATTATAGTAATAATAATATTTCAAATCATGAATCCATATGAGTCATTAATTAAATACACCTTAATACAGTTAACTAGTCCAAAGATTACAAGTTTTTTAAGGTAAGTTGGACAATTCAGATAAAGAATAGTTAATTTATGTGAGTGCATTTTCTTGTATTTCTGAAGTTTAATTGGGCTGAAATCTGTCACTACAAGTTTTATTTCGTGGCTCATAAAATACACGTTTTTCATATGAGAACAGATGACAACATTTTATTTTTGGGACAAGCTTTGCTGTTGAAATGTAGTTCAATATATATCATGACACAGAACATATCACAATATGATGATAATATTGTATCACAGCTTAACATGATGTGGGGTCTGTGGGGTAGCCCACCCATACCAGAGGATAGTAATTATATGTCTGCTGATTATTGATCACCAATTCAATATTTATATTCTCATTCTTCAGTCATATTCAAATCCGTCATGACAATTTCTGCACATGGTCAAGCAAAAAATATGCTACAGACATGCACAATCACCAATGTACACTTACCATAAGCAACTCATTACAATGTCCTGTTCATCATTAGTCAGCTCTCAGGAAGGAAACGCAGTGGTACATTTGCAAAATGTGTTTTCTCGCCCAAATCAACAGTTAGTCTGTGTGTGGGCTTTGTGTCTGTGTGGTCTGCGTGTGTTTGTGGTCATAACAGGGCTATACTCTGGCGGAAGAGGAAGAGAACCCTCTAATCTTTCAGCATCGCCAGCTACGTGGTAACCAAGGCGACGCTCTGGTCAGCGGGCCAGTGGAAGCAGGACCGATGAAGAAGCTTCATGTCAGCACAACGGCGCTTCAGAAGGTTGGAAAGGATCATTTTTGCTACGAAAAATCATCTTGTGTGACAAATTCTCCGGCGACATCGTTGACTGCAGACGCTGTGATTGTTTGCTGTAAACAATCCTGTGCACCAACCATCAGTTACTCATGGTGATGACATATAGACAAACAAAGCAGTGACAAATTAATGGAAAAAGCTGAGTAAGCAGTTGAAAGAAGCCAGCAGATGTGTCTGTACAAGGCTCACAAGGGAAATGATGGTTTGATGCATATCTGGGGTCGTGCACGGACGTGTTTTGAAGCCACGAAGAAGAAGAACGGTGCTCCATTCTTCTCCATGCCTGCTCCTCAGCTCAGTTCATCCCACACACACATTGTCTGTGATCGTCTGGAGAAACGGTGCTGATCCCACGTAGTTCTCAGTCTCTCCCATCGTCCACAGGCCTGGGGTGCTGCCAGAAAAGTGTCCAAAGATGACTGGCTGGAATGGCTGAGGCGGTTGAGTGTTGTCCTGCTGAAGGAGTCTTCCTCTCCAGCCCTGCGGTCCTGCTGGTCACTGGCCCAAACCTACATCCCTCTGGCCAGGTGCCCTAATTTGTGCACATCTTATCTGTCTAGCTCTGTTCTTCGCCCACCTCTGTCCATTGTTTTCTCACCTCTTCTTTCTTGCGTCTCTTTTTACCGTGTCTTTCCTTGTACTTTCCTGTGGAGGGCGACTAGTTTCCATATGTAACTAAAACCTTATTTCTACTTCAAAATTGCAAACAGTCCGCCCTTGTTGCCGTATGTGGGGTTTGTGGTGCTAGAACGCATAGTACACGTACGCCATACCCCACGCCCATACCCCACACCGTAGGGAACAAGCAGACTCAACCTCCATGTTGAAATATAAATAAAGCTTCATAGTTAAAGCAAAAATACTGTCAATTCTCCATGATAAGTGTTATAACACAGCATTACATTTGGGTTAACCCCTAGCTATAGTGGCATATATATCCCAGCAAAAAAACAACAAACAATACAATTAATTTTGTTCTCTTATTGTCAGTAAATGTAGCCAGTAAGGGGCTGACATCAACTTAGTAAATATCTGGTCATTTGTCCTGGTACTCAGGGACTTGTTCAATGCCGCCTTCCTGTCGTGTTGGTCGGAGCTGAGTGAGGACCAGCAGGACGAGCTGATCCGCAGCATCGAGTTAGCGCTCACCTCCCAGGACATTGCTGAGGTCACACAGACTCTGCTCAACCTGGCAGAGTTCATGGAGCACAGTGACAAGGTTTGTTCCACCACCAAATCACTATAATGCATGGTAGACCTCAGGATTGGACACTTGATGTTGTTTTACAGTGCATTCACTCCATATCTTTCCCTAAAATGGAATATGTGTGGAAAAAGGTTTTGATATTCACATTTTCCTGCAGTGAAATTATTACTCTACTATTTTTCTATTATAGGAACAATACCACAAGCACTTAGGTTTCTGGAAACCATTGCTGCTATGATTACTTATTTATCTAGACAAGTGCTGCTGCTCTTCACTTGATTTGATCCTTAATTCTTGTACTTTTAATATCGCTATGAAATAAAATCTGTTTGTAGAAGAAGAAGGTCAGATGCAATCTTCTTTTATTATTTTATTTTATTATTTACACATGTATCTATTCACTCAAGGTCGATTTTGTCCAAGAAAATTCCTAAGCAACTATCGTATACTGTTGTTTATTCCTGATGTTTTCCTGTTCAGGGCCCTCTTCCTCTGAGAGATGATAACGGTATCGTTCTGCTGGGTGAAAGAGCTGCCAAATGTCGAGCCTATGCGAAGGCTTTACATTATAAAGAGCTGGAGTTCCAGAAAGGTCCCTCGCCTCTCATCCTCGAGTCTCTCATCAGGTAGGAGACAGGAAAAATGCAGAGATTTCTGTTGGTGCTGAAAAAGAAAAGGTGATGTTGATCATTGCCACAGAAACAAGGTTTTGACAAGTGATTTACAGTTATTGCGTTCAAATTAAAGGAGAACATTGACATTTTCCATCAAAGTCAATTTTTATTCTAATAAATCCACAAAGAGATAGTGATATACAATATTCCTAATGTCGACAACCCTTTGATATCGTCTGTCATCTTTTCCATCCCCCCTTTTCTCATCCTTTTTTATTTCTCTGCCTTTGGAATGGCATGGAGAAATCTGTTTTCCAGGCATCTAATTGACGCTTGCCTCCTTTTCATCTATGACTGTCTGGACTTGTGTTTCTCAGCCTGTTTTCAATTTCTCGGGAGCCTTGATGATGATGAATGATGGGAGCCGTCACTGTGGTGTTTTCAATATCCCCATCTGGTTCTCACCTCTCCAGGATTTCCCATAAAACGTTGTAGAGGCCGGGTGTGCACTATGTAAAAGTGGCTCCACTGATTTGTGTGTTAACACAAAGTGCGTCTGATGTATAATGTGATGGTGATGCTGCTGTGAACTAATTTCAGTCGGTTGTACTCTGGCCTGTGGATTTTCTGTTTAAGTGAAAGGTGTTCAATTGAGTCATTGTGATAATGTTGCATATTTTATGCGACGAATCTGGGAGAAATAATGTGTGAGGGATTTTGTAGACAATCAAAAGAATTAGTTTGTGGTTTGAATTATATTTGCAGATCCTGTAGATTTGGCTGAGCCAGGAAATTCATCACATTTTCCCTGTTACAGTCAGCAGCATTAGTACACTGCTAATTGAGGTAGAACTGTTATTGGAATTTTAAGTGATGTCTACTGTCATTTGTTCTGTTTGGAAAATTTGTTTCCAAATGAAAATGAATTTGACACTAATTGGTAAAATATAAATGTGGTAGACGGTGTGACTGTGAAGGACTGTAAAAGTAGAGCGTAGTGATGGATTTGGTGCTTTTGAGACCACTGAGAGCTGGGAGGTGTTGTATCTGGAGCATACAGTCCACCTATGGTCTGGACCATGTGGTACTGATAAACGTGCGCAGCCATAATGTTAGTTGGCATCATGGAAATGTGTAGAAATGGAATTTGAAGCTGCTTACCATCCTCAGATGCACAGAGGACATCGACAGGCTCTTTTTAAACTTCTATATTTTTCGGATAGAAGTCGGAATCGCCACAGACCTTATACAATCTCATAGCGATACTTCTGTTTAAGTATTATCACGATATTCTGATGTGGGCCGTATTGCAATATTACATACTGAGTATTTACCGTTTTCAACAGCAAAGTAATGTCTGTAATCTGATTTTTTCTTTTTCCACTTCATAATTTTTTTCCCCTCCAACCCTCTTAAATACATATAGCAGTTGTGTCCAAACAGGATAATGGATAATTTTGGCCCCAATCCTTTGTTTTGTTTTGTTTTTTATGCCAACATTTCACCTGTCCTCTGCACAGTCAAATCTATTGTTGAATTGCTGTACACAGTGTTCAGTTCTACACAAATTACATAACACACCACCAACTTTTTCCTCTTAATTACGTATTAGTAGAAGCAACTGGAAGGTTCTGCAGCAGTTTTGAATTTGCGTAATAATATTACATCAGTCACCGCAGGTATGTCGTGCTGGACCAAGCCACGCTGTCATACCCTTTGACATTCAAAGTTGCATCTGCTCTGGCAGAGATGATCTTTGCAATGTTATATTATTTTATTACAACCAAATAGCTGTGTTTGCGTTAAGAAACCTGTGACTTCTCCCTTATTATGATACAAATATGGAAAGATCCCATGAATAACTTCCTATGTAATTATTCTCAGATGCATTTCTTTGCTGAGGACCATGTTGAACTTTTAATGAGAATGAATGAGAAAAAAATGAGAGTTGAGAAGCAGCAGTCGCAGGCTGTGTGCTGTGCTAGTGTGGGAGGTTTTACAGCAGATACGACTTTATGCCGTCTGTGTTTCTAAAGGTTCAGTCAGTGAAGAGTTTGCAGTGTTTTCTGTGTTTTTTCATGACAAAGTTCTAATGAGCTACATCCTAAACTCTCTCTCTGCTCCCTGTTTGACGTCACATCATTCAAGTAATGACTAAATTCATAGAACAACACATTTGAGTCTGACCTCCAAAATGACCCTGAAGTAATTCTAAGACTAAGCTAGTTCTGTCTGCATTTATGAAAGTTGAAAGGAATTCTTGAAAATTTGAATTGATGTTGGCAAAACGAGGAGCCTATAAAATGAATGAGTTTTCATTGTTTCAGGGTGTCTTTGACGGTTCTAAGTCATCCAGGTCAAAATTGTAGGCAACTAGGTTAGTTTGCTTGAAGATGCTTCCCTTCTCATCTGAGAAGCATCTTCAATTCTAAACTGGCAGTGGGGTCCTCTGATATTTAAGGTTTGATGTGTGACCCTCAGGTCTGCTTATTGTTGTTGGTTAGTACGGCTAGTAGGGGTATGTTTTAAAACATAACATAATATAAAGTCACCTAACTTAGGTGTGAGGCAATCAAACAAAAACCTTGGCATTGGTCTGAACCAAGCCCCTCAAATTTCTGACAGATAAGTTGTCCACATTTGTGCATCTTTGGGTTAAAAAACACAACATTAGCAGGATTATATATATCAACATAATATAATCAATATAGCAACAGGAGTTGGTGTTTTGTTCTCTGTGGAGACGTGATGTCCCAACATCAGTAGTAACTGACTTCTTTCAATGTCTATGCTTCACTTTTTTTTGTTATTACTTTTCCAATCTTAAAGTATAAAAAAACGGTTTCTTGTCACCTTCCAAGGTCTTTATTGCAGTGTGGGTGTCAGCTTTAACTAGATGTTTGCCTTGTGTGTCCCATTGTGAAAGAAGCTGACTAAGCATACCACCAGGCATCCACAGTCTGTCACTATTTGGATACTCTTAGGAATTCTGTGGTTGATACATGCCAATGGGTGATAATGTTTTTAAAGTAGTAAACTGAGAGGTATTTAACTAGGTGGCAGAGGTGTGTGTGTGTGTGTGTGTGTGTGTGTGTGTGTGTGTGTGTGTGTGTGTGTGTGTGTGTGTGGTGTGTGTGTGTGTGTGTGTGTGTGTGTGTGTGTGTGTGTGTGTGTGTGTGTGTGTGTGTGTGTGTGTGTGTGTGTGTGTGTGTGTGTGTGTGTGGTCTTCATTCCTGCAATCGCTTAGGTGTCCTGAGACCTTTGGGCAGAATGTCAGGAGGTGACTGAGGAGCCAGAGGTCAGTGGCTCAAGGCAAATACGTTGCTATTATTCAACTTGAATGGGGACAATACCATGATTTGCCTTCAGCCTCCTGCTGAGTTGGTTGTGTCTCAGCCATGTGGACAATATGTTGAAATGAGTATGAGACGTGTTATGCCATAGTTTCTTTTAAAAAATATGTTTATTTCTTTCACATGAAATAACAATTACAGAGCTGTACACATTATACAAATCCAACATCTCCATCATAAATGGTTCTACAATGCAATGCAGCACAATATCTTTCGTAGTTGGTCCCATTCCAGCGTCTCAAAAACATGTAATTAAACAGTATGACACTTTTATACTCAACCAGATCATCAGTCCGAGTCTTTCACCCTCCAGACACATCATGTCTTGACTTAACTCAAATGCTTCCTCGTGCTTCCAGTTAAAGTGAGAGAAGAAATCAAAGTCCAGTTACCCATATGGGACAGTGGCAAAAAAGCATCTATCCAGGCTTTTAAAAAAATAAAATATTTTACTGATAAATACACAAAATGAACTACAATTTACAATCAAACAAGGTAGAACATAACATTCATCGACTGAAAATTTACCAAACAACCTTTGTCGTTCCTTTCATGGCCGAGCGACTGTCAAAACATGTTTTAAACCGGTATTAGCGAGATCACGTAGCGTTTTGCATGTGATCTTGATCCAGGATTAACAGCTGAGGCACCTATGGTTGAAAGCCCACTGGCCGGACTTTCATCTCCACCTTTTTCAGAGAGTAGTTGGGCCCGTGCCATCCGTACCAAGTGATCCCATCAGTGTTCTTCATGTGCTCACCGTAGCGGTAGAAAACCCCGTTCAAGTTAGAGTCAGTGCAGCAGTTGTACCAGTAACCACCTACAAGGAGTCAAGAGGACAGAAGTCAGATTGAAGGGCGATACATCTTCCTACAAGTCATTGTTTTCAGGCGCTCCTGTAATTACCTTTGCGGAGAGAAGCACAGTCGTCCACACATTTGTCGTTGTCTTTGTTCATGGTGCTGAAGTTGGTGTTGTTGTGGTAGCGCAGGGAGTCTCCAGCATTCCCGCTGTAGTTGGCGAGGAAGAGCTTGTAGCTATTCAGCTCGTTGCCTACAGTGAAGAAGCCGTACTCAGCGTAGCGAGTCTCTCCCTGCCAGTCCTACGTGGCCAGACAACATGTGACACCATCAGAGAGAGTTAGAGAGAGAGTGATTGTATATCCACGGTGATCATGATCTTCCCTGTATTTTGAGTATTATCTGCTGTTGAACATAAAAACACTACATTAGCTCTGAAATCACACACCTCCATCTCAATCCTGAGTGTACTCGGCTGCCTGGTGAGTCGGAAGATGTGTTCGTTTGCCGAGCCAGAAGTCTCCACGGATTGATCCGAATCCAGTCTTGTACTGCTTCCAGTCGCGGTTGAATGACGTCAGGCCGATCTTGCGCCTTTGGATCAGAGTCCAGCCGCCTCCGTTTGTCTCCATATCACAAAATACCTAAAAGCATTTGTAAAATGGATTAAAAGAAGGACCGTTCACAGTCCCCCAAAAACAAAACAAAACAAAACCAAACAACAAAAAAAGCCAAAATGACCAAGAAGGGAGACCAAACCCACGTTCAGTTCAGGTGTACCCAGGAACTCATCTTTTGGGAGCTTGTACTCGCCGGAGATCTTGTAGCTCTTGGTGTAGAGTGATGCACAGTCATAGATGGCATCTGGGGAAAATCAAAAGTTCAGTTGTGCTAAAAACATATTCAAAATGTACAGAGCATTTAAAACGTATGAATGTTGTAAATTCTTTATGGATACTGAGTGAGTGGGACAGATGGAAAAATGGCCTTTGAGCCCCTCTGAAACAAAATGGATTTGATACGCAGGACACAGCTCAGATTTTTTGAATCGTTTTACTGCTTTCACTGTGATGATGATGCCTTTAGCAGGTCTATGAGATCACTATGAAGAAATGAGCCCAAAGTGTGTGAGAAGACAAAAAACAGGGGAAGGGAATCCATCTAATCTAATCGGTACTTCTCTTCCTGCTCTGTAATTTACTCAAGTTATAAAAAGGTCTTTGTGCTTCGTCTGCCAGTGACAGAGCTGTGGCCCGGTTAGACCGCACAGTTAAGGTATTGAAATAATAAACGACGTCATGCCTGCTTCACCTCTCGCGGCAGCCAGTGTTGATTAGTCGGGGTGGTAAAGCTGATCTGGCTTTGATGGTGCTCTGTATTGACAGCCTCGCTGATGGGACTCTACAGTTCTAAACGAGTGCTGCTTCAGTGTGTGTGCACTGTAATATACCTCACCAGAATGTCCGCAGTGTAACGGACAAGGCTAATTACAGTATTTTACAGGTAAAAATAAATATATGTATAGTGTGGAGAACGGCGGAGCCAACATGTCTGTGTAATAATGCTCATGCAGAATGTCAGAATGTTGTTTTAAATGAGTTTACACTGTTCAAGACACTACTCCTGTGATATATTCACATTAAACTTAACAAAATAAACTTTTTCAAGCAGTTTAAGTAAAATGTGTGAAATATACATCCACAGTTATTTTCACCTGACTTTAACAGTCAGAACTTGAACAGACAGAACTTGAACTAGCTTACTGTCCATTCAGGCAGATGCTCACCTGACGTTGTCTGAGTAGCAGACTGGAGGGGTTTGAAGCTGCATGATCTCCACTCGGGTTGTTTATCTCTGAGTACTTGCTCTCCGCCTCAGTGACTCGGGCTTCTTGCTGCCGGGTTTTGCTTGTCCAGGTCCATTATTTGCCTTACAACGTTCATCAAGTCGCCCTCCTGCTTGCGACTCAGCTCCTCGACGAGACTTGTCAGATTGGCCACCTGAACCTTGAGGGAACGCACCTCATCGGCAGCACTGAGCCTTCGGGGGGCTTTGGAGGGGTGTCAGTCTCTTCCTGGGGCTCTGGGCCCATGTCCCCGTCAACAGGAGGAGCGTAACCCCCAAAGCCACTATGCTCAAAATTGACCCTTGACATCTTTCTAATCGAGCTTTCGATTTTTCACTCTAGTTCAGGTATCTTTTCAGGTTTCTGAAATCAAACTCTTTGGTTGGACCAGCCAGGGTTCTGTCTTATGTCCTCAGTGAAACCTCTCTCTGCTTGAGCATCTTAAATATTTTGCGTGTAGGTCCTCCCTCTTTGTCCCCGTGCACACCAGTCAACTTCTGACACCCTCCAACCTCCTGGGTGGAGTGGAGAACCTTTCCATCCCTCCTCCCCCTGCCCCTCTGCGCCTCCTCTCATCTGAGCTTTCACTGGTTCCATAAACGCAAAAAAAAAGAAAAAACTTCTCCTGTCCTTTTGTCAGGTGTTCAGGCCTGTGGGCAGTCATGTTTTTTGTCTGTGGATGAAAGAGAAACCAGGAGCCAAGGAAACAAAATATTTGTGAATGCATTCATGAATTTTCCAGTTTGCAAGCTAGTGGATACTTTCAAGAAGTTACATCGGTCGAGTTATTTTTTCAGTTTACTGAAATGTGTTATTTCAGCTTTAAACAGTTTCCTTCCCTGTTTTTACTTAAATGACCCTGTCAATGACAGGAGTTTTACCATATCCTCAGGGTTTTTTTCAGTAACTTTGGTCGTCACACGCGCGAGGAGGAGTGTGAAGTCACTAAGTGCTCTTAATTGTATGTTGAATGTGTGTTAACATGGGCCGTTTTTAATCTTTCAGAACATACATATTATTCATATTTCTGCCTATATACACTTGGGAAATGACAATAAAGTGAATCTTTTAACCAACCAATGTCAATAGGTTTTCAGCATTCGCTCTCGTTAGAAAAGTCATTTGGGTTTGTAAGTGCTGTGGTTTGTTGACGGGAAGTGCTGCCACATAGTGTATATGTGGAATTGACACATTGGAGCAGCTAGATTTTGGGTAATTCTGTTGACAACTGGACACTCTGAGAGCATAAATCATTGTCAATCCAGCATTAAAAAAAGATAATGCTGTTTACCAGTAGGTTTTCCTCCTCCAACTTGTTCAGAGAACACTGAGCAGTCAGTTTCAGTGTAATCCTGCTAAGAGTCAAACTATCTGCAAAAACATTAACCTGCAGGTAAAGATAGTAAGATTGTTCCAGTTCTGTTGCTCCAGTGCGTGTTTGAAATAGCAAACAGGACTCTTTGGAATCAGTTTGGCACCACAGTGTCTGGTTGAGGAGGAAGCCGTTTCCAACGTTCCGACTGTACCTTTTACGTGGTCGTGATTATCTCTGTCACCAGCTGAGTTGTGGAAAGTTCTGTCCCCCATTTTCAGTCTCTTCTCCAGTGACACATTAGCACACTTTCTCACTTGGAAAGTTCTGAGTCTAACTTATGTTGAGGTAATATAAGGATATTTAGATAAAATAAGCTTTGTTCCCTCACATACTCAGTCATACACAGCACAATATGCAGTGGAATGTGTTTTCTGTGCCGAGCACCCAGTTACAGGAATCCAAGAGAGGCAAATGTTGTAGTTATTTGGTTTCATTATTTAAAATGAGAACGAGCAAGATAAAATAAAGACTACATATGAAAAATTGGGGGATATTTGGGTTTTCTAGCAGTGGTCTATACATCGAGCAAACTGATGTATTGACAGAATTTGTCAATACATCAGTTTACACTTGAATGTGGTCATCAGCATTTGTCACCACTTTCTTAAGATTAATATCCCTAAACCAAGTCTTGGACATGTTTGCCTTTACATGATGGTCATGCTGAAAGGAAAGAAACATGGAAAGAGAGATTTGTACGGCTTGAGCTTTATTTGGACTTTATTTCTTTGGCATATGCCTCAACGCGAGGCATCTGCTGCCCCAGAGGAGTAAAGTGTTATGATGTAATGTTACACAGTTAGTCGACGACGGAATGCTGCCAAGACATCAGAGAGGATTCGCAGGGATCGCCATTCTTGAATCCCAGTGAAGGTGGGTGTCATCTTATTATATAATCTCACATCGGTAACTTGTTTATGATTCCCTGGTGTTCTACGTTTATCCAAATGTTTGGCTGCCATCCCCGAAGATGACATCACTCGTGCAGGCTGACAAATGATGGAACTTTTAAGATCATTGTGCTCCACGTCTTCTTTGGGTCATGGCATGTGTAGCTTTGAGCTCCTTTTGCTCACTTAATTTGCAGGCTAATTGTAACAACTGCTCCTTTACTCATGTTGTTATTGAAGACCAACATGTGCTTTTACTTTTCTGTTTGCTTTGAGAGGCGCACATGGCAGCAATAATCCATCTGTCCATTCAAAAGTAATTGGAAGTAGATGTGATTTTAAGTTTATGCAAGGCTTTGATTCTCAAACACATTGTTGACATCCATTTTCTGTAGATCTCTGCTTTGATCGTCCTCTCAACCCCTGCTTAATTTTTTCAACAATTTTTAATTTTTTAAAAAGCATTTATTTATCATAATGATCAGCCATAATGTTGATATGACTTGGTCACGCCTACTGCTGTTTTTAGCAAGAGACAGAAAATGATGATGATGATTGGAACAGGCCGGACGCAGTGTCTCCCTCCATTCAGAGTTCCCGTACATAGCTCTTGGTGATGAAATTGTGTGTGAAATTACAACATAGCAGGTCAGATAAAAGCATTTTGCTAATGTTGATTTACTTCAGATCTTAGCTATAGTGTCATTCAGCTTTTCAGATGTATTTTCTGATTTATTGTAATCACTGTAGCTCTTGTATAAATAATAATATTTTGAATAACTGTATTTATAGAACTCCTCATCACAACAGCAGGAAATTAAAGGATGGATTACATGTGTTTATACAATATATAGTGGTCAGGTGCTTCTAATATAATGGGGATATTTGGTGCGTAGTTCCTTTTAACCTCCTGTAAACACTAACCTTACATCACCGATGTGCGTCAGTCTCTTTTGGAAAAATGCAACTAATTTACCTTCCTGTCTTGTTTTTTTTTCCCTCTCTCTCTCATTGGCCTAACATCTTTGTGAGTCACATCTCACTCTCCAGCAATGCATCCCAGCGGCATCACTTTCCTCTGGTCCTGGACTCTGTCATTCGGTGCTCGCGTCAGGAAAGTCCAGCTGGTTGCTGTTTTATGTGTTTAGCATCATGCTGCTTTTTCCGTAGAAACAGCTTCTTTAAAAACATTTAACCGTCTAACTAGTTTCACCAGACTGTGTGAAGAATGCACAACTCCTTTAAAGCATTCGGTGTAATCAGTGAACTTCGACCGAAGCCCCCTTCTTTATTTGACTTCCTCGGGAGCACACACATTTCACTGAACAGATATTTTCCTTTGTCCCTGAAGACACGTTGGGCACCCTGCCGCTCTAATTGCAGCAGACCTTTATCTTTTATGTGAGCTGAGAACATTTTTGGTCGACGATACTCGGCGATGGCTTCTGAGCCGCTAAAGGTTTTGTAATCTAAACAGTGACCTCCGGGTCCAAGCTGTCTGCTGAGGCACTCATGGGTTCAATTACGGGAAAGGCAGGAGGTGAAAGCAGGAGCCAGTGGATTCCGGGGCTTCTATCTCAAAACTTTAAATTACATAACATTTATTAACGGTAACCTCTTCCACCTGCTGGCTCGGTCCGCACAGAGGACGATCTGTTTATTCAAGAGCATGCCATTTCTTTAACACCTTTAAACTTAATACTTGTGATTTTTTAAAGCAAAACATATTTCTTCATCTTTTATTACCACTGTCATGCTATTTTTTGAACATGGTTTCAACTAGTCCCCTGAATGAATGAGTAGTCAAAAGGATGGATGCTTTAAAAACCCTTAAACTTTACTTTACTCCTACTCATCACAACTATGATGCACTATTTACCTAGCAGTTTCCCTCTGAATGAACCAGTACCTGCAGATAAGACAAATGATCATAATTCTTCCTGTCATTACAAGAAGCAGCCATTACTGGAACATGATCCCAGTAGCCACGCAACCAATACAAATACTTCTTTGCATCTTGATAAAAGAAAGTGGCCAGGTTGTTCATAACTTTAGAAAACACATGAAGTCCGTTATCGACTTACATTCTTCTTAAATTCTTAGAACAGTTTGAAACTGCACACACAGATGGACGCCTATAATGTTCTTCAGGTATTACAATATCACCCTGGTTTGACCTCAGGTTTGGACACCCAGCTGGCTCGCAATGGATTTAAATGTCCAAACAACGCTGTAGATTTATGTTAAACCTGGTCACGTATAGGAGTTAAGTAAACTGTTCCACATTGTCCGTAATGAAGGTGAAAAAATGCAGCAGGGTGTCCTCCAGTTGTGAGTGGCAGCCTTCATGCCCTGGCAGATCATCAAGAGTCTGGTGGCTTAAGCTGGTGATAGCTACCAGGTGGCGTCTGTTGTCATTCAGCAGATACAGGACGTCTGTTCGCCACTCAACTAGCCAGTAGCTGGGACAAACAGTACCGGAGGGAAATTAGCTGGATTAAGCCCGATCCCTTTTGGGTGGTGTGTCCTGCTTTTATATAAGCACAGTTGTCTGTGTGGCACCGCTTCAGAGAGACATGTCGTGAGTTTGGGACAGCAAAACACTTGTGGCATGATGGTACAGAAAATCAAAAGTACCTGTTGCCAACATCTTGGGTTTCTATTCCATTTTACACACAGTCGATATAGACGTCACCATAGAAACATCATATGACAGGATATGAATATGCTGATATTCAGGACAACAGTATTCCTACACAGCCATTTAAATACAAATTGATCATATTTGCAAACAGTTATTTCAACTGTTATTTTCTGAATTTTTCTTTCTATTTAATTTTTGCCCAACTTTTTCTTTTTCCTCGCCGACTATCGTCTTCTTTGTCAGTTCATGTAAATGATGTACAAAGTGCTAATCTGAATCTACAATATGTTGGTTAACGAAGACACTCATTTTGCCTGGCAATTACGACTTGTTTTACAATAAGGCTGTTGCTAATTAACACTTTAATTCCTGCATACTACCCTTCGGAACTGTCCATTGTTCAATTTTGCATTTATCCACATCTGAAGCAATTAATTAATTAATTATCAATTCTGATTTTTCACTGAAACCGGGGTAATTCATGTGATTTTTAAGCAATGCGGTGCTGTGCTCCTACAAATACAATAGTTCTGTTGATACAGTGAGGAGACACAGGGGAGACTGGGATCCAGACTGGGGATCCAGTCGAGACAGGGATGAGAGTGGGAGTTTTGGAGTTACACTTTACCTTACACTTTTTATGAAGCAGAACAACCAACACAACGTGACACAGAATCTCAACTTACTTGGTTAGGAATTTGTAGGATTTATCTGTGCAGTGCAACTTCCACGTCTTAAAACTTGACAAGCTGCTCCGACGTTCATCTTCCGGACATTTACACTGAAAAGTAACAACCTAAGATCACCACTTGACGTTGTCAAGTCTCAAAAATAGACCTTTTATACACTACAAGCAGCTTAAAGTCTTTACAACAAAAGAATGAAGATACATCCCATTAAAAACAAAATAGGAAAACGCTTTGAAATTCAAAAACTATAACGATACAATATCAGCCCTCATATCTTGTCTAATCAGGTTACGTGGTTGGAACTAACTGTTGTGTCATTTGTTTTTATCTTACCAGCTGTTTAAGCTAAAACTGATGCAAAGAATCTGTGTCCAGAATTGGTTCCTTGGTGGATTTGAATATGGTCTGTAACCAAATATACGTAGTATAAATATAAGTCAGTCAGTTTTTCCTCTCTGATCGTTTTTGTTACTTTATGATTGTGTCCTAATCCTTTTGTTTAAATGAGATAGCTGCAACCACTGCTTGTTTCCATTGTTTAGAAGAAAAAATCATTATAGCATGGGTCTGTTTTAATTGAGCCGAGTGATTTAAATGTTAAAGCTCTGGCATCGTTCACTGGAAATAAAAGGGATAGTTTCTGAAAATGTAGTCAATATGGAGCCCACTCAAACTCCAGTCGGTCAAAAACATGTGTACTGATGTCTTTGTTCACATAGCAACTGCAGCATTCCAGTGAGGTAACTGTCAAGGGTTTTTTTTTGGGCGGGGGCACCAGAGAGCCTTTGTTCTGTTGGCCTCTTGACCTGTAGGTGAGAAACCCAGGGGACACATTTAACAGTGGCGTCCCAATACGGTGGTAGTTTGGTGTAAACAGCGGTGGAATGGTTTCCCCAGCTGATGTCTCGCTGGCCCCTGAACACGCCTAACTTCCTAGAAGAACAAATGTCACGGAAAATTGTGTAATAGATGAGCAGCATGTCATTTGGTCTCTATGTAAGACTGGACACATTTGTGTGAATAATATCATTTGCAAAAAAAGCTTTTAATATTTCCATTTTGTATGAACACATTTCAAAGCAACAAACTTTCCTGTGACATAGCATGTTTTGGTTTTAGAAGAAATTGTTGAGGGCTCTGAAATGATTCCCCATGCAGTGACGAAACAATACTCATGCCGCCGTACATATCGCATTGGTTTGTCCCTTATCATTTCATTTCGGACTGCCATGATTAATACGTGGCCGCTGAATTAGCTGAAGCAAACTACTACAAGAAAGACATTTTGTTTGTCTCTTGTTTTTTATGGGTCCAAAGTCAGTTACTTGATTCAATCTTCTTAATGGATATATCATCGGGGTTTTGTGTGCTTCGTTAATGAAAATTAAGTCAGTAGGTTTGGTCCAGGGGGAAAGAAAGTAATTTGCTGGGTTGGCATTTTGGAGTTTGGGGAGTTTTTTTTTACCTAGTTTCTACCTTAGACAGATTGATCAGTGGAGGAAATAAACATCATTTGAACTCTAAATTCCATAGCAAATAATGTATGTATAACAGTTTTAGGATGTGGGTCCAGATTTGAGATGAAAATTGTTTGTTACGAGAGCTAATTAGTACACATGGTACTGTCTATGTATGATATGATTATGAATTTGCTTTATTATGTCAAAGCTGTTATGTATTTTGCCAGCCTGGGTACTTTGTTGGGCCAAATGGAGGTATGTGCCAAGAGAAGAAAAAAAATGAGATTCATTTACCATCACACAGTGAGGGCAATGGAAGCCCTCTGGGATAATGAGCCAGTGACACAATCCAGTGGGAAAGACACTGTTTAGACAGGACTTTTTTCCTTGGCTGCATTGGCCAAATAGACACACACCAAACGCACACACTGATTATGGTCTAGGTAGGACCAGATCACATGACCAACAACAAATTCTCTTCTGTAGAGGTAAAAGGGCAATAGTTCAAAGGCCAAGAGCAATGAACTGCAGGAGATGACCGGAATAGATATGCTGCACTTTGGCACAATGAAACTCCAACATCCTGAAGTGAACTGGATACACGATGGATACTCATGAAGGCTTCGCAGAGGTCAGCATAAGGTTCTGTGCAGTCATATATTAAAATTGAATATGAACAGACTCTATATAAATCACTGGACCACAAACTGTGCCAGAGGCAAATCCAGTGAAAGGCATATTTGCCCGGATACCTTGGTGGTGAGGCTTCCTTCAAGAAGTTCATTGAAGGAGGATGAGCACCTGCTGTCATGCCAAGAAAATCCACATGATTGGCAGATCAGGACACACAGTGCACCTCAATCACTATCCAGCAACACCCTGAAGGAATGTCAGAACGCTGCATGCATGCATGTGGTGACGTTGCGAAGCTACACTGCAATTACTAAGCAGATTAGTAGCTAGTGAAAGCTTGGAAGGAACTGCTGGTAATGTGTTAATTCATAATATACTAGTGATGGGTAAACAGGTCTGTTAGGTTTACTGAAACTGTAGATTCAGTACACCTGCATTTTAAAGTGGTACTGGTCATTAATAGACAACGAATTATATCAACCGTAGAATCCATGGTCTAGCCAAAGCGGCAGAACAGGGTGAAGACATTACAGTGTACAGTTTCTGTGTAAAACTATACTATAAAGGTACATTGATGTGGCGCTGTTTGAACAGGGTTATACAAATAAAGCTGGCCTGCCTCCCCCTTCATTCATCCTGTGATTCAATTTTCAACTGTCAGTACTATAGGATCATTTTTCTTCCAAAGCTCAGTCATGCTGCTGAAAATTATCCAGCTGAAAAAATAGACCAGTTTATGTCAATCATTGACTAATCGTCCCTGACTGATTTTCTGAAAGCAATTGTTGCTGCGTTTTTTCTTGATGTAGAAGAAAAACAAACGTCATTCTGTCTCTCTGGGCTTCATTGTTTACAACAAAACATGAGTAATGTGATAGGTATTTCTCCAAAAGAAAGGTTTTTGTAAAGTCTATGTCAAGCCCAATCATCAGTATGTGGTCATCAACCTGACCAATCCGAACGTATCACCTTTAGTTCCAGTACCCCTTACGTCCTTCTTATATCTGTGTTCGGTTGACCAGTGACGCCCACTCAGTCGCCCCTTGTACACCCTTGTACTTCATCCAATCTCTATTTATTTCGTCCTTGTTTGGGGTTCATCTTCCTCCACCTTTGTTCAGAAAACCAAATACTGCTCATTGTAGTGACTCCTACTACTACTTGACAGCAACTTCTAACTCCTTTACTCTTCTTGTCATCCATAGTCTTCTGGTACAATGGAAAGTTTTCACAAAGTGCTAAACAGCTTGGAATATCATTGCATTTCGGCTGCCCCACAATTGACCTAAAGGCTCTAAGGCCAGATATATGACATATATGATATGTGATAGCCACGGCCACTTTCTGTTCTACATGTGACAGAAAAAAACATAAAGCACACCCACTAAGTCTAGTGTAAACTGTCACGACTGTCCCTATTTTCTTCTAACCTGGTC